>NW_020203110.1:15180-23204 GCF_001531365.2 Cynara cardunculus var. scolymus | reverse complement strand
TGTTTTGGGGGCTGTGTCATTCAAAAGAAGTAGGGTAATGATGATTACCTTAAACCCATMTTTAGTTCTTGAAATTTGGGGGAAAAAAGCCTATTTAACTCCCTATTTTGGCGGGTATAAAATTTGGGCATAAAAAGGAGTTGTAGAAGGTTCCTTTTTGGGCAATGATTTGTGAAGACAAAAATGTCAGATTTAGAATTTATGTTCTGTCCAAATGGCAGCTTTTTGTGCAGAGGAATTGAATACAAAATATACACATTTTAGGACTATTTTTAAAAAAATTAATAAAAATATCAACTTTAATTCATAAAACCTATTGGCATTACATAAGATATAACTTGACCTTATCTCCGTCGAGAACCCGTAGGTAATCTAATTTCTGGCCAATGGACAGTTTAGGAAGGTTAGGGCAGGACGTTCAGCGCTTGACGTCATCAAATCCTTGGATAATCATCGTCTAACAATTGAGTTCTCACGGCCCCACTTTTAATGCTTTTTGTTTGTTTAAACTAGGGAAAAGCATGAAGTATGCAAACTATAATGTTTATTTATAAAACCGTTGGGCTAAAGAACAGTTTAGTCGATGCCTTGTTAAAAACCATTGGACTAAAGAACTGTTTAGTCGATGCCTTGCTTAAAACTATTGGACTAAAGAACTGTTTAGTCAAAATCGTTGGGCTAAAGAACTGTTTAGTCAAGTTTTGTTACGGTTTTGCACCATAATATAAATGCTAAATTGATGTGCTTGGGAGTATGTTTCCAAATAAAGTCCCCGTCCGTAAACGCTACTTGTTAACTCGGGCATGTCCCCGGGCCGTGGTAATTATGGATAGCCGCTATTGTGTTGACAGTCCCACCCAAAAAAGGGGTGCACATTACCTATGTTTTATTGGTCTAATCATGTGGAATTTGGACCACCGCTGAATTAGTACTATTACAAAATGTGGGACCTAAGTGAGTGTACGGGCTACTTATGGTCGTTCGTAAAATAATGGGGCACAGTGGTCAGGAAAGTCTTAGTAGCGTCTCAAGTTTCTAAACATCGTTATAAATTTACATTTATTATGTGCAAAAGTTGTGTATAGTTTTGCAAGTTTTGAATTATGCATTGTAATGTTTTGTGCATGGAAAAACCCGTGAACTCACCAACTCTTTGTAGTTGACCTGTTTTATGTTTCATGCTTTTCAGGAAGTAAGTAAAAATGAAGTGTTTGGAGCATGATTATGGCGATACCAATTAAGTCCAGAATTGAAGTTTTTGTAAAGAAGTTTTCTATTCCATCTCGATTATGGATGTTAAATTTGAACTTTTGTAAAATTTGAATGATGTTATTTATTATCTGTTGTTGTGACACGCTTACCGGTTACACCTCGTGTTTCCATTTTAACGGGGTGTGACAGATTTGGTATCAGAGCCTCGGTTACAGAGATCATCGGTTTTTCCTTAAAAGCCATAAACTATAACCAAATATATTTTTTTTTCAAAACAGTTTTCAAGTGACTTAAAAATATACCTATTCATGCAAAGCGGGTCACAATATTATACGTCAATTAAACAAAGCCTGATCACCTATGTTTCATTTGCATATAATAGAAGGACTTAATCGGTGGTACTAAGAATATGCTCCAGTTAAGAAACTGTGTGAAAAGCATGACTTTGTGTGTGTTGCATAATTTATGAATATCCATTGCCCTAGACCAACATGTAGCGCTGGTTAGAAGAACCAGAAGTGAAGGATAGAAAAATCCATATAATTGTTAAGTGTCCATGTTGGACCAGAAGCTCTGGTTAGAAGAATCAGAGGCAATGGATAGAAAATCCATGTAAATGCTAAGTAACCATGTTGAACCAGAAGCTCTGGTTAGAAGAACCAAAGGCGATGGATAGAAAAAGTAACCATGTTGAACCAAAAGCTCTGGCTAGAAGGACCAGAGGCGATGGGATAGAAATCCCTTAAATGTTTCAAGTGTTTATGTTGCACCAGAAGCTCTGGCTAGAAGGACCANTCAAGTGTTTATGTTGCACCAGAAGCTCTGGCTAGAAGGACCAGAGGCGATGGGATAGAAATCCCTTAAATTTGTTAAGTATTCATGATTGTACAAGAAGCACTGGTTAGAAGGAAACATAGGTCGATGGACTAGAGATCCATTGATCTGCTAAGTATGAGAAACCAGAGGTCGATGGACCAGAGATCCATTGATCTGCTAGGCATGAGGAACCTAGGTCAATGGACCAGAGATCCATTGATCTGCGATGTAAGTTGAACCAGAGGACCACTAAAACTAAACTCCAAAATTATCTAAGTCTGGTATTGCAACCATAGGCTCTGGTAAAGCAACCAGAGGCTCTCGTACTACAACCAGAGACTTGGACTCTCCCAAGGCCTTATCTTGATTGTGATCCTTAGCCTTGCTTAGAAGCTTCTGTTATGACACTAAGCATTTTTAGATGGTACATTTAGTAACTAAGATTATTAATGTCGCAGATCACTATGGCGTCATCCGATCCTAGTGGATACTCGGCTGACGAATCCGGTTACATGGTTCGCCCATACAGAAGGAATTCATCCAACAATTAAGAGATAGATTCATATGAGCATGAGAAAATTGCGACTAGCGGAGCATCTGCTTCCCCACCAGCATCCCTATTACCCCCATCGGAGCCAGTACCCGATGTCCCACCACAAACCTATCATGGTTCTAGGATTAGAGTTACACCGAGGAAAAGCGTTCCACTACCTCGACGAGTGACATTTGAAAACTCTGCTAGAGTTAGAGGAGAGTCATCACAACCTTCGCTAGGGAGCAGGATTTCTCAAGTGGTGACCGGAGTACCTGCATCCTGCACTCGGGGCATGAATTTGGTTGAATAAGAATGGGTGCGGAGAATCGCATCAGATACTCAAGTTCACCAGACCCGGCTGGGATATCACCACCATATCTTGAACAACCTGTCCGATGTGATGGAAGTGCACCACTAGCGTATGATGAGAAACACAGATGTCGTCATTGCTGTGAGACGGGAGATTAGGAGATTGTATAGGAGGATGGTGGTGAGTGGGATGATGATGTTGATATTAGGAATGCTGATTGGTTGGATGTTGTTCTAGAAAGGTTGACTAGCGATAGATACCAACTCTTTGGCAAAGAAACGCAAGAACTTGTCTTGATAGGCTGTAATCAACCAATGAATTTGTGATGTCTTTTGAAAATTGTTTGTCTACCTCGAATCTTGATTAAATATAAGGTTTTTCTGTTTAGTTATATAAATGCCTGAATGTATCCATACGATAATTGTTCTTTTCATCATTTAAATGACTGGAAGTTATTGTCCTTGTTGTTGCCATAATAATGATGAAATTCCATCCTGACTTAGGCCCTAGAAAATGCCACCAAGAAGAGAAAACCCTGAGGTTGCACAACTTGTATCAGAACAACTATTGGCTGTACTCCCCAACATTGTTAGACAGGTAGCGGTAGGATTGAACGCTAATCAACCAACCAATTCTGAGCCTAGAACACCCAGAGAGTGCACTTATAAATCCTTCAGATCTTGTAACCCAAAGGAATTCCATGGAATCGAGGGAGCCGTAGGATTATTAACCTGGATTGAGAGTATGGAATCTTTCCTCCATATTAGCAAATGCTCTGAAACAAACAAAGTAGAATATGTTGTGTGTTTACTGCAAGGTCGAGCACTAACATGGTGGAACTCCTTAGTTCAGACTAGGGGTCGGGAATCTGCCAACCAACTCTCATGGGAAGAGTTCAAGAAATTACTTAAGAATGAATATTGTCCAAGAAGTGAACTCCAAAAGTTGGAAATGGAGTTGTGGAACCATGAGATGAAAGGGGAAAACATAGCTGCATACATTGCTCGATTCCATGAGTTAGCGAACTTAGTGCCACATCTGGTGACACCCGAGGAAGTTCAGATTGAGAGATATATTTGGAGATTGTCTCTAGAGATTCGAGGAAACATCACCTCGGCAAACCCAAAGACCCTTCAGGAGGCAATAGACATTGCCACCAAACTCACAAATAATGTTGTTCGATCTGGAGAATTCGCCAAAGGAAAGAGAAAGATGGAGGAGCATGGGAATCGAAGATTTGGGGGAAGATTTGACAAGAATAGGAAAGTAGCAGGGAATTTTGAGGTTCAAACCCAGGTGGTGAACCAAGGAAACAAGCCTAAGTGCAACAAATGCCAATATCCACACTGGGGAAACTGCATCATCTGTCAAAGATGCCACAGAGGTGGCCATGCCACGAAAGATTGCAGGAAGCGATTGTGTTCTGATTGTGGGAGTCCGGACCACATAAGGAATGTTTGCTTAAAGAGAAAACAAGGAACAAATGCTAACCAAGCCCGATCAACCAATCAAGAAAATCCAGAAAGTCAAGCACGGGGCCGATCATTTGAGATTGGAGCAAAGGAAGCTTGGTATGATCCCAATGTGGTTACAGGTACATTTCTCTTGAATAATGAATTTGCATCGGTATTATTTGATTCAGGGGCAGATAGAAGCTTTGTTTCACTAGATTTTAAGCCGAAGATTGACTTAAAACCCCAAAGGTTGAAAGAAGCTTATATAATAGAATTTGCTAATGGTCAAGAAATTAAGGCTAAAGTCATAATCATGGACTGCACACTAAGTTTAGCCAACAAGGATTTTAGCATAGACCTTATTCCAATTGAGTTAGGAAGCTTTGATATAGTCATTGGCATGGATTGGCTATCCAAAAATCGAGCTGAAATAGTCTGTTCAGAAAAGATTATCCGAATTCCTCAAGATGGAAGTGGCCCAATTGTAATTTGAGGCGACGAGTCAGATCGAAAAATTAGGATATTATCATGCATGAAGATGCGAAAGTATTTAAAGAAGAATTATGTCGCATTTTTGGCACATGTTGTTGATAAGAAGGTCAAAGAGAAATGTATTAATGATTTCCCTGTAGTTCGGGAGTTTCCTGATGTATTTCCTGAGGATTTACCAGGACTACCCCTGCCAAGACAAGTTGAGTTCGGTATCGACTTAATCCCTGGAGCTGCCCCAGTGGCAAAAGCACCATATCGATTGGCTCCATCATAAATGCAAGACTTGTCAGGCCAACTCGAAAAATTATTGAATAAAGGATTCATAAGACCAAGTTTCTCACCATGGGGTGCACCGGTTCTATTCGTCAAAAAGAAAGACGGGTCAATGCGAATGTGCATTGATTATAGGGAGCTTAATAAGTTGACCATCAAAAATAGATACCCTCTCCCTAGGATTGATGATTTGTTCGATCAACTCCAAGGTGCTGTATACTTTTCAAAGATCGATCTACGATCCAGATATCATCAAGTGAGAATTCAAGAGGAGGACACTCCCAAAACGGCATTTAGAACCCGATATGGACATTATGAGTTTTTGGTTATGCCATTCGGGCTAACCAATGCACCGACAGTCTTTATGGATCTAATGAATAGGGTTTGCAGACCATACTTGGATAAATTTGTAATTGTTTTCATAGACGATATACTAATTTATTCACGAAGCAAGGAGGACCATGAGTAACATCTGAGGATGATATTAGAGTTACTTCGGAACCAGAAATTGTATGTAAAATTCTCCAAATGCGAATTTTGGATTCGTGAAGTACCATTTCTTGGTCATGTGGTTAATGAAAAAGGGATTCAGGTAGATCCTGCAAAGATTGAGGCCATTAAGAAGTGGGAAGCCCCAAGAACCCCGACGGAAATTCGTCAATTCCTTGGCTTGGCAGGCTATTATCGGCGATTCATCACGAATTTCTCAAAGATTGCACAACCACTCACAGCCTTAACTCAGAAAGACAAGAAGTTTGTTTGGAGAGAGAAACAAGAAGAGGCATTCGAGATCCTTAAGCAAAGACTATGTAGTGCACCTGTCTTATCCTTACCAGAGGGTTCAGAAAACTTTGTGGTATATTGTGACGCATCACATCAAGGATTAGGATGTGTGCTAATGCAAAAAGATAAGGTCATTGCATATGCCTCAAGGCAACTCAAAGTGCATGAGAAAAATTATACTACGCATGATCTAGAATTGGGAGTCGTAGTATTTGTACTTAAGATTTGGAGACACTACCTTTATGGTACCAAATGCACTGTGTTCACTGATCACAAAAGCCTTCAACACATTCTCAACCAGAAGATGTTAAATATGAGGCAGAGAAGATAGATTGAACTGCTTAGTGATTACGATTGTGAAATCAAATACCATCCCGGCAAAGTAAATGTGGTGGCCTATGCTCTGAGTAGGAAGGAAAGAGTGAAACCAACAAGGGTGAGAGCATTGGGAACAATAGTAAGCACCAGTCTAAAGGAACAAATTTTCGAGGATCAAAAAGAGGCATTAAGGAAGGAGAATTTGAAGAATGAAACTCTACACCACATAGAGACTAAGTTTCAACTGAAATGAGATGGAGTTTATTACTTGGGAGACAAGGTTTGGATACCTAAGATTGGTAACCTTAGATCCATAATTTTGGATGAAGCACATCAATCAAAATACTCAGTCCACCCGGGAGCGGATAAGATGTACAAGGATCTTAAGGAACACTATTGGTGGCCTGGAATGAAGAAAGACATTGCACTTCACGTAGGCAAATGTTTGACTTGTGTAATGGTCAAAGCTGAGCACCAAAAACCATCCGGTCTACTTCAACAACCCGAGATTCCCTAATGAAAGTGGGAACAAATATCGATGGATTTCATCACAAAGCTGCCCAGAACTGGGAAAGGGCATGATACAATTTGGATGATTATAGATCGATTGATGAAATCTGCTCATTTTCTGTCGATCCGTGAAGATTATAAGATGGAGAAGCTGGCTCAGATTTACATAAATGAAATAATTACTCGGCATGGAGTACCTATCTCCATTATCTCGGATAGGGACAGTCGATTTACGTCAAGATTTTCAAAGAGGGTTGGGTACACGTTTGGATCTAAGTACTTCATACCACCCTCAAACTGATGGAYAGACAGAAAGAACAATTCAGACATTGGAAGACATGTTGCGTGCATGTGCCATAGATTTTGGTGGAAGCTGGGATATGCACCTTCCGTTAGTCTAATTTGCATACAACAACAGTTATCATAACAGTATTCAATGCGCGCCTTATGAAGCATTATATGGACGTAAATGCAGATCTCCACTCAGTTGGCTAGAAATTGGCAATCGGCAATTAACTAGACCTGATATTGTCCAAGAGACTACTGACAAAATTGCAATCATCAAGGAACGACTCAAGGCTGCAAGAGATCGCCAGAAAAGTTATGCTAATAATTGGAGGAGACCATTAGAATTTCAAAAAAGGAGATAAAGTACTCCTAAAAGTCTCTCCTTGGAAAGGAATAATGCGATTTGGGAAAAAAGGGAAATTGGGTCCTCGATATATTGGTCCATTTGAAATATCCGAGAGAATTGAACCAGTGGCATATAAGTTGAAACTGCCACAAGAGCTGAGCGCTATTCATGATACATTTCATGTGTCAAATCTCAAAAAATGCTTAACCGATGAAACTCTAGTCATGCCATTGGGAGATGTGCAAATTAGCGAACATCTGCGATTCATTGAACAACCAACAGAAATCATGGATAGAAAAGTCAAACAGTTGAGGCATAGCAAAATCCCAAATGTAAAAGTTCATTGGACTTTGAGGCATGGACCGGAATACACGTGGGAAAGAGATGATTTCATGAAAAGCAAGTACCCCCACTTGTTCCCAATCGAGTCCAAAGTTAAGGACTGACAAATAAATTTCGGGACGAAATTTTTCTGACTTGAGGAGACTGTGACATCCGTCACTCTTGGAGCATCAGGTTAGCACTCTTGTAGGGTACTTATATTTAGAGCTATGTTTATTTAGGATCTAGTCATGATTGATTAGAATTCATCTGACTTAGCTCCCAAAAAGTATAGTTTAGTGAGACTTGTTTCGACAAGTAGCGGATAAAGTTAACTTATGTAATGCCAAAATATATTAACAAATG
>NW_020203110.1:1581-11425 GCF_001531365.2 Cynara cardunculus var. scolymus | reverse complement strand
GTCTCTGGTATCCAAAGAACTCTGGCTTTGATCTAATAGCCTACACAGATGCAGATCATGCAGGTTGCAAACTTGATAGAAAGAGCATGTCTGGAAGCTGTCAACTCTTGGGGGACAGGCTGGTAAGTTGGACATCCAGTAAACAAAATTGTGTCTCAACATCCACAGCATAAGCAGAGTATGTTGTTGCTGCTAGTTGTTGTTCACAAGTTATCTGGATGAAGACTCAGCTTAAGGACTATGGATTCCATTATGACAAAGTCCCCATCCTCTGTGACTCCAAGAGTGCCATAGCAATCTTTGCAAACCCAATGCAACATTCCAAGATAGCACATCGATGTAAGGTACCATTTTCTAAAAGACAATGTTGAAAAAGGAAATATATAAATGTCTTTTGTTCCCACTGATATTCAACTTGTTGACATTTTCACAAAAGCTCTTGATGAGAAAAGATTTTTATTCCTAGTCAGCAAGATGGGTATGCTGAATCTCACCACTTAAAGGCAACATATACTTAAATCATAGATTCTCAATATCTCTTGGTTATGCCTACAAGTGATACAAAGAAGTCAGCCATAATCATGAAGTACTCTAAACCAGCGTCTCTGGTTCTAAAGACCAGAGCCTCTGGCCATGAAGAAATAATTTAATATGGCTTAAAGTTTTTCATCGCCTTTGGACCTAGAGACCTCTGGTCCAAAACAAATACTTAGCTTTTATTCACTAAGTATTGTCTTCGCAACCAGAGCCTCTGGCTCTATAGACCAGAGTCTCTGGATTCTCTCTATTTGAGACCAGAGCCTCTGGTTCTATAGACCAGAGCCTCTGGATTCTCATCCCTTGAGACCAAACCTATTTTGGACTCCATCACTTTATTTCTATGCAACCAGAGCCTCTGGTTCTAAAGACAAGAGCCTCTGGTTTCCATGTCCTTTGCAACCAGAGACCTCTGGTTTCCAAATAAGACTTGGCATGCTCAATTTCCCTTTCTTCTTTCTTTTCATCTCTCTAAGACCACCAGAGCCTCTGGTTCTAAAGACCAAAGCCTCTGGATTCATACTGTTTTTGTAACCAGAGCTCCACTGGACCCAAAGAGCCCCCCACCCCCTTTCTCTCTCATGCACTTAATCATACTTTTCATACTTCATTTCATCGCTTTTGGAACAGAGCCTCTGGTTCTAAAGACCAGAGCCTCTGGATTCATTGTCTTTGKAACCAGAGCCCTCTGGTCTCAAAGACCCATTCATATGCATATCCATTTGCATACTTAGCCATATTTCTTACATCATTCCATCATCCTTCACAACCAGAGCCTCTAGTCACCACAATCATCCTTTTTATTGCTTCTAGGGGGAGTTTTTAAAACTCAACCAATATACATGCATCATTTGAGGGGGAGCTATTCATTCATCATGAATATCCATTGCATACATATGCATTTATCATACCAGAGCCTCTGGTTCCACTGTCCAGAGCCTCTGGCCATCTAAATGCTACATAATAAACCAGTTATCAAACCAGAGCCCCTCTGGTCCTACATAATGGATTGAACATACTTAAACAGAGCCTACGGTTTGTCATCCAAGGCTTCTTAATCATGCAATCCAACATTCCATCGTTGAATTCCTTCATCGATATCCAACCAGACCACCTCTGGTTCCCCATAAAATGAGTTTTCTTCAACCAGAACTCCTCTGGTTACAAGACAAAATCATTTTCATCAAACCCTTCTTAATTGGAATTTTTTTAAGATTATATGAAATTGCAGCTTTTGTGACTAAAAATATACAACATGGGTTTTTAGAAGACAAAAACTTCGTAATTTGTATTAATCTTACAATTAGATGGATTTTTTTTAAATCGTTTTTGGATCAATTCTTAACGAGATATTATTTGGAATAACTTCTTATTTCAAATAATCCATACGTCATCCTCACATGCGCCTGACACCATATACAGCCTGTTCCCCATAAACCCTTTCAATTTTTCCCTTCCCTAACCCCGCCTTGACACGTGTCCTCCAACATTAATGGCATGTACAATCAAGACGGCTCACAATCTCCAAATCAAATCGTCTATTACCCAACTGCCTCTACTTTTTCATGATTATTTCAATATAATAATCAAGAAACCGTTTCCTATTCCCACCCCCACACCTCCTCCCCACCTATAAATACCTTTCTTCTACCTCCATTTCCTCTTTACGCCTCCTTAAACCTACAAATAGCATTTGACGAACGATTCTACCTGCAACTTCCTAAGCAATGGCCTCCTCTACCTCCCACGAGACAAACAACAACGACAGTCGCGTTCATTCCACCGGCACCGACAGTCGTGCCATCGTTTTCCTACCAATGAAGCCAAACAACCACGCCATTGAACTGAGAAACACCCTGTTCGACGACAGGTTTGCCGTAATGATCAAGTTCTTCAAGAACTGCATTCTACTACCCGTACTAACCCTTGCTGACACCGGTGTACCACTAAAGTATGTCCAACAGTACTAGCAAACCTGTGAATTCCACCCCCGACAGCCGTGGAATAATGGGGGACATGGATGCTCCAAACGATATGATATGCTCGCTCAAAATTTCGCGGGCTAAAGTATCTCGAGTTTTGTGCATTCCCACTCGTCGAGAGCTTGGCATTACCAAATATGACGAACCACCCACCACCGAAGACATACTACGCTTCATTAAGATGCTAGGTTACAATCGTGACCTACGCAACGTCTCGGATTTCAAACGCCAATTCCTCCCGTCAATGTGGAACATGTCCTTCTCAATACTGAACACAGCCCTCACATGCAAGCTAGGGTTATTGGACCAAGGAAACATCAATATAATGACGATCATGTACGGGCTGTTCTTCAACCTCAACCTTGACTACGTCTTTCTCATATACAATGAGATCCACTCGGCGGTAGTTAAGAAATGCAAACTCCAGGCCACTGGAAAGCCCTTATCTGCTGTTTTATTTCCTCGTTTCCTGGCCCTCTTCATAGGGGACGCAATGAGGAAACATGGTCTACCGGCTGAAGAACCGTTCACTCCTGTCTTCAAAATGCAAGGCCATTGACCAACCCTATCGAAGGAGGGTTACACCGTCAACCGGCCACTCTCAAGGGCCATGCTCAATGTCATTCCATCGACATCTGAGATCCGTCGAACCTATGAACGTTCTCTGCTGTCCCAGGAACCGAGGGCAGCTACCCCAGAGCGATTAGAGCCGTCCCAAGAACCAAGCGGGGGAGCACAAGAGGCATCTTCATCGGATGATGAAGATGATGATGATGATGATGACACTCATCGTGCCTCCCCCGACCATACTCAAACAATTCCTCCACCCACTTCCCAAAGGGCAACCACTACATCTATTGAACAAGGACGACCCAGTCCAATCCCTACCCAAGCCAGCCATCTAGAGGCCATTCTTCGGGCCTCTGGAGATGAATTAGCTGAGGAACCCCACATTCCATCACCCTCACCCAACAGAGAGGTGATGAAGAAATAAGAGCCCCTTCGCCTCAAGGCTCGACACAACCTATCACACACACAGAAGCATGTGTTGCTTCTGACATTGATACACCCCAATATCGTTCAGAGCGATCTCCCTTTCGTACACATCCCCCTTTGATATTTGATCTACCGAAGGGGACACACATTCGCTTCACTTACCCGGTCTCTGAAACTGAGGAAGAAAAAGCCGATGCAGCAACATCACGAGATAGCTCCTCTCTTGAGGGCTATCAAGGACACGATGGAAGTCCTTCACGACCTACATTTTCACAAGGCAATGAAGGCGCCTCAGGAGCAGAGGCTCAACCTGCAGCATCCGTTGCTGCAGGGGTTACCCCCATTGCCGACCTGGTCACAAAGGCCGAGTTCCAAGCCTTTGTTGACAACCCACCAACAACCGATAACTCCAACCTTCAACAAACCCTTTCCAACCTTCAACGACACCTCTCCCAACTTGAAACCCAAACCCGAGACAATACAACACGTCTCCAAATGCTCCAGCAAACCATCACCCAACACCACAACACCTCCTCCTCCCTTGCCACCCAAAGAAACAAAATCCTCATCCACTCAATCGCCACCCTCAAGGCCAGGCAACTGAGGCCGATGAGAACCTTACCTACATAACCACCCAGCTAAACACCATCCTCCAAACCTTAACACCCTACCAACCTCCATCATTTCCCAAATTCCTCACCAAGCCCCACCTCAAACCACTTCATCAATTGATGAAACCCTTGCCTCTCTTACCCACTAAATGGCCACCATACAAACCACCCTCACCCAACTACCTACCACAATACTAGCCCACAATCCCCAGCCTACTCTACCCCCACCTCCCTCTGCAGGCCCATCCTTTGATGCAACCTTCTCCTCATTCACTGCAGAGGTGAGAAATCTCATCACCAACCTTCCCATTCCTCCATCTACAACCACCACCACCTCCGTGCCTCCACAAGCTGCCTCATCAAGCACGGAGTTTGCTACAAGAGCTGATCTAAGGGCTCTGTCAAAGGCACTTGTCTCATCCTTCAATGAGATAAGTGCAAAATTCGTCCACCACGCTATTCAACCAACCAGGGTTCTCTCCCAGAACCTTGCTGATGAACAAAGGCGCACCACCTCTCTCCTTCACACGATGGAGGAGAGCCGAAGACAAGCATCCCCGAAGGCGTATCTTGCGTCCTTCAGGAAAGAGAAAAAGAAGAAGAGGAGCAGAGCTTCGTGCTCCAGCAGCCGCCCACAGAAAAGGCCACGCCATGAGGACCAAGACCCCGATGATCAAGGTATTGGACCTCATGAGAGGGTAGAATCAGGCCATGGCCGCCCAACAAATGGAATCCGCTGCACCACAACCACCACCACAAACACAAAAACAACTTCCACCCACAACCGAAGGAACCCAAGCGAGGTAACCAGAGGCTCAGCCCTATGAAGATGTACAAAATATACATGTTCCCCTCGCTACTACCCAAGAACCCATCGTGTTTAGTTCATCAATCGATGAAAATCCAACCACCCCACCAACAGAAATAAACCAACCTTTTACTCTATCACCCACACCAAACCTACCATTAACCCCATCACCAACTCCTCGCGAAACACCTTTCACCAACCTACTCAATGAACCTGAACCTTCACCTCAAACTCAACCACAAACACAACCCGATGAACCTTCACCACCCCAAACAGAGCCAACCCAAGAAACCATCCCATTGCCAACCGAAATACAACCCATTACCCAAACACAAACCCCAACCAATACACAACCCATCACACAAACTCAAACCCCAATCGAACCAACCACGGTGCAAGCAAACATTCCCTCTTCGTCAAGGCAACCTTCACAGAGCCTAGTGGATGAAATAATCCAGAACATGGAGTCGCTGCGGAGACGTCTACAACTGCCACCCAGGGAACCCATAATGATGGAAAATATCCATCAATACTTGTATCACGATCGCGATGAAAGTTTGACCCTTAATCCTCCGGTTCTATCGCAGAATCCATGGACCTCCTACACCATAGGTTTATTAGACAGACCACCCAAGCACCATAGGCTGTCTTCTCAAACGATGGGATAAAGAGGGTTATGGACCTAAAAGTGAGGACCTTTGCCAACAGAGCCATAAGATACATCGAGTACATAGTGAAAAGAGCACATGGTCAAATCAGCGTGTTCAATGAAAATGACCTGATCAACCTCAATCCCTATGACTTGATCAAACTTTATGCATACACGGCTCAACGACAGGATCATGGCATCAAATTTGTGATGGCAAACAGAGCAGTTGTGAAGACAATAGAGACCCTGGTAAAGCATCGAGCCAAGAGTGATTTTGAAATTGTTCTTCGCTTAGGCATCGAAAGACTCTCCTGCACTCCACCAAATGAAGACTTCCCTAGCCTGGAGGAGAAAAGATATGCCTCTGTCTTAACTCAACCTGAGCTTGGACTTGTCTTCAAGAATGAGTTCGGGATAAATAAATTCTTCAGATTGACAGAAGTTTTCAAGTATTCAACCGATACACTTGAGTGGTTTTAGAAGGTCATCAGAGAAAGACTTGGTAGATCTCATGTGCCAAGAGAAGATAGAAATCAACTCATTCATGAGATATCAACAATCATCGGCTATCGAGGACTGCTTCTGCGCTTCTGGGAAATATCTCAAGGTAGATAATGATGAGTTGTTAATTTTTGCCTTAAAATGATGTCTTTTGTTTCCAGTATTGTAAGAATTCATCATCCAATGGAAATTTGGAATTTGATGTTTTTCTTTAGATTAGTCTCTGTCCTTCAATTCTGTTCATAGATTAGTTTATGTTCTTTCATTACTTAACGGGAGATTGTTAGACCCCATAATCCATAAAGTGTAAAAGTAATGAAAAACAATAAGTGATGAAGAACCAGAAGACCGATGAAGACATCAAGGAAGAATTGACTAAGTCTGGAAAACAACCAGAGGGTCGATGGACAACCAGAGATGCGATGGAAAGAGCATCTTCATCACCCCTCTGGTCAACAACACTTAGAGTTTTCTTCAGCAATTCAACCAGAGGCATACAATGAAGATATGAAGATAAGATTGATTCATCATCCCATCAAAGACAGCTGGAGATGA
Source organism: Cynara cardunculus var. scolymus (assembly GCF_001531365.2). Classification (NCBI taxonomy): domain Eukaryota; kingdom Viridiplantae; phylum Streptophyta; class Magnoliopsida; order Asterales; family Asteraceae; genus Cynara; species Cynara cardunculus. The sequence goes on along the minus strand of NW_020203110.1, from coordinate 4,786 downwards.
CAAGTCGACAGCTGGATTTCAAGTTTATCTTAATATTATAGCTTATCAATAGTTTAGATAAACATTATCTGTTAATAGAAGATTAGCTAAATAGTCTCACTAGATATTTATCTTCTAATTAGCTTACTAGTATAAATAGGTGATTAGGCCTATTGTCTATTGTATTAAATGTCGCTTTTATGTTTTTCTTATTAATAAAGTGAAACTTTTGACACTTAGATTGTTCTTTTATGTTCATAATTTATTCTTGAGTGTTCATCACTTTGTTCATTAAAACACTATAATTTGGTTATTCCTAACTCGATTATTAGTGTTATTGAGAGATCTGAGATCAACATGATTCTTTCCTTTCCTCAGATTCTAGACGAGCCAATCTTTCAGATCTTCGGGTTCGGCTAGACATCTGTAAATTTTAGTATTAATAATCACGTATTCACCTTCCCAAATATAATGAAGTATTCAAGTTCAGATGTGTACCTGTAAATTCATAATTACACTGGCCAGATGTAATTAAAATTTACCGTACACACTCTTCATTCAACTTATTATATTTATGTCCAATGGTGCTAACTATGTTCGAGACCCTTAACATGCAATAAAACAGTTTAAGTCTAGGTCTCATGCTATTGAATACCTAAATCCCTTAAACCCAGGCTCTGATACCACTTTCAGTAACGCCCCGTACAACACATTGCATGTAACATATACTTCATACATAAGAAATACATGTTTGTATACCACACTGGTCCCCTAGTACAAGAATCTACCAGTACAAAATACATGGTTCAAAAATTTGAAATACAAATTCTTGTACTAAACATCCTTCATCTATCAAAACTTCATATAACACAGGTGATTCTTCATATAGACATGCATAATGAAAAATATCAAAATTTCCCTTTCCCTTTAACATCTGCACTTCCTACAACACATATTTTAAATCACAAAACGAGGGTTAGACCGAAAGGTCTAGTGAGTTACCTTATTTATGTTATTGCAGGGTGAGAATCATCAAAACTTTTATATAAACCACTTTTCATAAATATAACAATATATGAACAGGTAAAAACACAATATTAATACCTTCCATTTTTCATTCAAACAGGTTATCATTAATCCATTTATCATAATGCCACTTGTAAACCTTTTTCATTCAGACAAGGTTTATTCAAAGATTTGGGCCAAACCTGTTATATCCATCTCTATAACATTCAAATTATGATTTCCAATAAGAACTCTGATCTTAAATCTTTAAGTCACAAATAAATAAAGATTCCAGACCATCGTAGTCTTAAGGGATATGATAGTAGATGTTATATTATATAATACACACACATAACGATGCCACCCTTATATCCAAATGTATACCTCTCCTTGATATGCCACCCTTATCCCATGGTACACCTCTCCTTGATATGCCACCCTTATTTTCTCATCAAAACATTTCACAAAACAATTCCAAATAGACCGCAGTCAATGGAATTATCATCGGTTCAAAAGTTATCTTATCAAAATTCCCATTTTAAGATAAATAACAATTTTTATCAATCTTGCACAAGGCATAATACAAATCCGGTTAACCTTGTCCGGATAACAAATCTGGACAGTGCTTCTCATAGCTTTGCCCGATTTAAACATTTAGAATTATTTCCAACTCTTTTGTCTGGATATCAAATCCGGAGAATACTATATTTCATTTGTCCGATTAAACACTTAATCATATAATCAAGGTTATAAATCGTTCAACTTTTAAACCGATTAAAACATGACCGGTTTAAAATTAAACCGTTTAACACTTGAGCGGTTTATTTTTCACATCGCCTAAACCTCATCCACTTTAAGACCATATCATTTAATACCTCAAGCGGTTAAGCCTTAAACCGCTCACACCTTGACCGATTAAGCTAAAAACCGTCTATCCTTTGTCCGGTTTAACTTAAACCGCTCAACACTAACCGAGTAAGATTTAAAATCAAATGTAAAGCTTTTAAAACATATTTCTATTTATAAATCAAAATTTTCAAAACATTTTAACCACTCACCTTGAATTTCCTTTTTGAAACCAATTGAATCTTGGTGAATAATGCAAATCCGATCACTTCTTCTCTTTTCTAAATCGCTTGACTGAGGGTTTTTTAAAAAAAACAGCAAGAGAAGAAAATGGAGGTCTCTCCCTCCTTTTATACTTTCCCTTTAGGGAAAGTCGGCTACTAGAGTCGTACTCCATGTGCATGCTTACAATAGAAATCTCCCATGCATGTATGTATACTCATACACACACTATATGCATGTATGCTCATGCATACGTACCATGCATTTYATTTTCTCTTACCACATATACATACCTCCATACATGCATCTATATTATGCACATAATTTTTCACATACTAGCATGATTAAATATAGCAATTTATCATGTTGTCACATAATCATTTAATCAGATAATCACGTATTTATTACCTTTGGTGATAACTAGGACCCAGTTATCACAACAACAGGGAGGTTCAGCTTCGGCTTAAGGACATTCCAAATCTGATTAGGATACAGACACTCAAAGAAGAGATATTGACGAGAATCAGTCGCGCTATGACAGAATGCACAGGACAGGTTAGAGTAAGCCTCTCATAATCGAAGCTTATCATGTGTCTTAAGACACCACTTTAGGGCCACCCAAAGGATGAAAGCATGTATGGGGATATTTTGAGAGAATTAGACCATGTGGTACCAATCGACATCTGGCTCATTGGGACGGATAGAGAGCCAGACCTCAAGAACCGAGAAAAGAGTAAGACGACCATCCTTTTTTCTCCAAAGGAGTTTATATGGGACAGAAGGAGAAAGGACAGGAGGAAGAGAATCACGAATAATAGGGTTGGGACTATCTCGCCAACGGGGAGAGATTTGCCGGCAAAGGGGGGCCAGCATGGTGCCAGTTATTAAACCAGGCAGACGTGGAAGCGCCATTACCAATCTAGAAGACAATGAAGTCCTTTATCTTATTTGTTTCTTTATATATTAGAATGACTTTTTTTAGTTACTATTTTCTTATATGAATGATGTTTTTTACTTACACCACCGCGCGTTAGTATAGATTACACATTAATCTTAATTATTAATCATTTAGAATTATCACTAATCATATCAATTATTTTTTAATTATAATTCTATATATTTAGTTATCAAAAGCAAATTTAACAATTCTAAA
>NW_020203110.1:0-1471 GCF_001531365.2 Cynara cardunculus var. scolymus | reverse complement strand
GTTATATAAAAATTAAAGTTATACTTATTTTGTTTCATAGATAATAAAACTATGTTAAATGATTTTAATAAATTAATTATAAATTGTATTTTTGGAAAAAAAATTATTAATTAATTAGAATATATGAGACTTGTTGGGTTCAAGTTAGTGCTTAAAGTTGTATTCAAGTTTCTCCTTAGTATAGTTTCCTTGTAATAGCTTAGTCTTTACATTTCCTAGTATAAATAGGATTTACCTTGTAATTGTAATTAAGCTTTGGTCATTAATCTGAAAATCAAGATTTGCTGATGTAATATTCTCTCTCCTCTCAATCTAATCATCTTCTTTCTACTTTGATGTTCATCACAATCTATGAAGATCATTCCATGTTTGTATGAAATCTTGACTCATCAATTGGTATCAAAGCAAGCTGCAGCAGTTTGGATTTGAAGATATCCATTTTACACATTTTTGCACAAATTTTTTAATATTTTTCGATCTGATTCTTCACTGTTCTTGATATTTTTTTTGACCGGATTAGTTTTTGTGCCAAAATTGTTCAAKTTTTGAGTGTTATTGATAAAGATTTGTATCGCTAGCTTCAGTTTTGTATTTCAAACAACTTTGATTCACACCATTTTGCATTTTACACAAGTTTTAAGGCTGAAAATGTCGCAATTTGATTTTTAGCTTTCTGGAAAAAGTTCATAAAAACTCATATTTTTTCATGTTTTGATCAATTTTTTTGGTAAAAAATGTGAAATTTTATGTTTTTGCTTGAATCTCTATCCGGTTAAGGCTTGTGCGGTTTAATCTTCGTGTGTTTTTGAGTTGTTTTGTTATAGGAAATACCGGACATCTCTTGGAAGGACTTCTTGTGCGGTTTAGCTAATCCGGCTAGTAAGCTGGTGATAACTTGTGCGGATTAGTTGATAAATCGTGTAACACTTGAAAGGTTTAGTAAGCGGTTTAAAAGTATCCGGCTGGTAAGGACTTAGTAACTTGAATGGATATTGACCGGTTTAACCAAATCCGTGTGGTAAGTGTGCGGTTTAGATACCGCTTGGTAAGTCTTGGACTTGTGAGCGGTTTATTTCTACAATCGTATTACATATTGGACGGTATACATTTGAACGGTGTTTGAATTTGATTGATTTAATTGTTTGACTTTGATCGGTTTATGTTTGAATTCTTTTGATCGCTTTAATAAGTTTGACTTTTTGAACGGATTTTTAAGAGTATCGGTTTAAGATTTAGACTTTGTGCGGTTTATGTTCAGGTGTTGCCCGGATTGTTAATCCGAATAACTAGTTAAATTCGTCTATCTTTTTGACCGGACTTGTAAACCGGACAACTTGTGCGGATTGCTAATCCGGACAAGTGTTTATGTGCTTAATTGTCTAAGTGTTGAATGTGTGCTTATTCTAGTTTACATTTTATCAGATATATTTTTGTAAACTGATCTTTTAAATTCAAACTTTGAACTGCAGTC
>NW_020203109.1:3523-23578 GCF_001531365.2 Cynara cardunculus var. scolymus | reverse complement strand
AGAAACCATCCTAAATGAAAGCCACAAGTCCCGTTATTCCATCCACCCAAGTACCAATAAGATGTATAAGGATATGAAGGCATTTTATTGGTGGCCAGGTCTCAAGAAATACATCGCAAGATACGTAGAACGATGCTTAACTTGCCTGCAAGTTAAAATAGAGCATCAGAGACCCTATGGGAATCTACAATCATTAGAAATACCGATCTGGAAATGGGATCACATTACGATGGACTTTATCATGAAATTACCCCGAACTCCAAAAGCTTATGATGCAATATGGGTAATAGTGGATCGTCTATCGAAGTCTGCACATTTCCTACCGATGAAAGAGACTTATTCATTGGAAAGATTGGCTCAAATCTATATTAAAGAAATTATGACTAGACATGGAGTTCCATTCCATCATATCTGATAGAGATAGTCGTTTTACTTCAAAGTTCTGGGAAAGTCTGCAAAGAGCTTTGGGATCACAAATCAGATTAAGTACGGCTTATCACCCACAAACAGATAGACAAAGTGAAAGAACCATCCAAACTCTCAAATATATGTTGAGATCTTGTGTCATCGACTTCGGGGGATCATGGGAAGAACATTTGTCGTTGATAGAATTCACCTATAATAATAGTTATCACTCCAGCATCCAAGCGGCACCTTATAAAGTCCTATATGGAAGAAAATGTCGAACGCCGTTATGTTGGAATGAGGTAGGTGAAAACAGTTGACAGGTCCCAAGATTGTGTAAATAATGTCTGAAAAGATTGACCAGATTCGAGCAAAAATAAAAACTGCCTAGGATCGACAGAAAAGCTATGCCGACAAATGAAGAAAACCGATTGAATTTAACGTAGGTGACTTTGTAATGTTAAAGGTATCTCCATGGAAAGGTGTTATGAGATTTGGGAAGAAAGGTAAGCTTAGTCCAATGTATATTGGACCATTCAGAATCTGCAAAAGAATTGGATTGGTAGCTTATCAGTTGGAAGTACCAGAAGAACTCCACTTAATTCACAACACCTTTCATGTATCAAATCTACACAAATGTTTGGCAGACTTAAGCTTAGCAATACCACTCCCTGAGATTAAACTTGACAATAAACTGAGTTTTATCGAGACGCCAGAGGCAGTAACTGGTAGAAAAACCAAAGTATTGAGAAACAAGGAGATCAGTTTAGTAAAAGTACAGTGGCGTTTTCATAAAGGTTCAGAAGCAACTTGGGAATTAGAATCTGACATGAGAACTCAATATCCGTGGTTATTTGAATTAGTGAATTCCGGGACGGAATTCTTTTAAGGGGGGAAGAATGTTATAACCAGGTTTGAGACAACCTGGGTTGAGGTAATTTATACATGTTTATTATGTGAATTACGTGAAATATGCATATCTAAGTGGAAATGCATGAACTATATATGTGAAATGTGAACATGATATTGTGCATGCATATATGTGAAAAGATGACATGATATGTATGTAATTTATACATATATGCATGTGGTGTGAAGCATACATGAGGTGGTGCATATTTGTGATAAGATATTCTGGTGGAAACATTATTATATTATTTAAAAACTTATACCTTCATGGTTAAGAAATCATGAATTTTACGATAAATAAACCCACCACCCAAGGTTATTTCTATTGGATAAAGGATTCACCGCCTATGAGTTTTATAATAATTAAAATAATCTCTACCGCCATGGTGAGAGTATTTAAAGAAATAAAAAGATAAGATTCTATCTTGTCATTTCATTTGAAGAAAAATCTGTTGAAAGAGAAAAAGAGTGTTGTGGCGGTGAGAAGTGTTCTTGAACAAATCTTTTGTTCAAAGCTGTTTGAAGAGCTTGTGATTTGCTGTATGTTTTAAAACTACAAAATCTATGATTGTTAAGGTGAGTTTTAAAAATACTGTTGATTATACAATGTGAGTTTTTGATGACTAAAACCTTTATATATATTGTTATATAAACTGTTTGGTTTTAAGGTTGGTTTTGAAGAAAAGATGGTAGAAACTATCTTGATAATTTAAAGGTGTTATTGTTATATTTGAGTATTAAAAACTGTTTTGGAAAAGATAAAGAAGAGATTGCTTCTTTAAAACAGTTTGGRAAATGATATCCTRTTTTGAGGATTTAAAAAGGGATATGAAGTTTTGGAAATCTTTGAAAGATAGATTGTTTTTGAGTTTGAAAGGTTTTAATGATAAAACTGTTGATTGAAAACTATAGAGAATATTCTTTTGTGACGATTGTGATTTTGATCTGTTTTTATTTGGAATTAATCTATAGATTTTATGGATTATTTTATGAATGAGGATTCGATAAGAAGGTTGTGACTGCGGTCCTTCATCCGAACTAGTTTATAGATTTTGAAGAAGAAATAAGGGTGGCATATCAAGGAGAGGTGTCCTTTGGAATAGGGGTGGCATATCAAGGAGAGGGGTCTTTTGGAATAAGGGTGGCATATCAAGGAGAGGTGTACCTTTGGATATAAGGGTGACAATTGTGTGTGAATATTTTAGCTCTTATTGTTATGTCTTTTAAGACTACAATAGATTTGAGTCCTTACTTCTTTGTCATTTGAGAACTTAAAGATATTGTTCTTATTAGAAATAATAGTATTGATGTTATTGAGAAGGGGAAAACTTGTCCTATGGCCATTGATATTGGTTAAAAGTGTTTTGGAACAGAATGGTCATTTTTATGAGGAATCAGAGGGGCTCTAGTTGTTCCTTGTAAGGAACTAGAGGGGCTCTGGTTGGTCCTCATTATTGGACCAGAGGATTCTGGTTATTGATTTGGAAAATGAGCAAGTTTTTACTAAATGTACTAATTGGATCAGAGGCTCTGTATCTATTGATAAGAGCTTCTATGTCAAAATCATATTTTTAGAAGTTTTAAGAAAAGGATTTTATACTTAGAATCTTTTTATGAAAAGCATACCATAGAGGCTCTGGTTGGCTTACACGTTGAACCATAGAGGTTCTAGCTGATCATGTCTTTTGAACCAGAAGCTTTGGTTAGTACAACCAGAGGCTCTGGTCGGGGAACCAGAAGCTCTGGAAGAGAGACCAGAGGGGCTCCGGTTCTGGTTATTGAAATATATTCCAAGTGTGGTTTGGAACCAGAGGCCCGATGGACCGAAACAGTATGATTTTAGTTATGCTACATGAGATGAATTATTTGAAATAAATGTTTTGGTGATCTTCACCCTGCATTACATAAAAGAGAACCTCACTAGACATTCATGTCTAACCCTCATTTTGTGTTTTCAAAAATATRTGTRCARGTAAAGATAATAAGRGAAAGAGCATTATGTGAATTACTTCCCTATGTGCTTAGCTGTGTGAAGATCTTAATTAGCCACGTTTTGGAGTATAGATGCTAGGATACAAGAGCATGTACCTTGAAATATTTGGGCTGTATATTTTAGTCTCTTGTATTATGGACCTATGTGGGAAAAGACATGTATTATATGTATAATATATGTGTTATATGCAATGTATGGATTGGGGGTGTTACAGGACGAGGGTATGGTTTTGCTGGAGGTCTAGTTATGTGCCAACAGGTCATGGGCAAATGGATAATCGTATTAATCCAAGTGGTCGGGGAGGGATAAGACATACAGAGTCAAATGCGAAAGGGAGAGCCTTTCAGATGACGAGAGGCGAGGAGGAAGAACCCCCTGAAGTGGTGACAGGTACATTTCTTGTTAATTCAGTATGTGTCAAAGTTTTATTTGACTCTGAAGAAAATCGTTCTTTCGTATCACCATCATTTGTTAACTGCGTACATTTAGAATCTAAAGCTTTAAGTGAGGATTTAATTGTGGAAACAGCAAATGATAGTGAAGTTTTGGTTAAGGAAAGAATAGATGAATGCCTTATAAGTATAGAAGGATGTGAGGTGCCTATACAATTATTTCCTTTACATTTAAAGGAATTTGATATAATTATAGGCATGGATTGGTTAGCTAAAAACCAAGCTAACATAGTCTGCGATGAGAAGATGATCCATATAGACTTACCGGAAAAAGGAAAGGTTGTGATTTACGGGGATCGACGGGATCGTTACTCTAGCCTTATCTCAGTTTTAAAGGCTCGAAAGTATGTACAGAAGGGATGTGTTAGTTTTCTTGCATATGCTATAGATAAGAAGAAAGAAAAGGGAAAGATGGAGAATATCCCAGTCATAAGAGAATTTCCTGAAGTATTTTCAGAAGATTTGATAAGTCTACCTCCGGATCGAATGATTGAATTTCAAATTGAATTACTTCTTGGAGCAGCACCCGTTGCACATGCACCATATAGATTAGCTCCTTCTGAGTTAAAGGAGTTAATGTCTCAATTGAAAGAATTGTTGGATAAAGGTTTTATCCGACCAAGTACTTCCCCGTGGGGTGCGTCGGTGCTTTTTGTGAAGAAGAAGGATGGATCAATGAGAATGTGTATTGATTACCGGGAGCTGAATAAACTGACAATAAAAAATAAGTATCCTCTCCCAAGAATTGATGATTTGTTTGATCAATTGGTTGGGGCTATTTATTTTTCGAAATTTGATTTACGGTCCGGTTATCATCAATTGAAGATTCGGAATGATGATGTGTCGAAAACGGCATTCCGTACACGTTATGGTCATTATGAATTCCTGGTTATGCCATTTGGATTCACAAATGCGCCTGCAGCCTTTATGGACATGATGAATAGGGTGTGTCGTCCCCATCCTGATAAATTTGTGATTGTCTTCATTGATGATATTCTGATATATTCTCGGTCGGAAGAAGAACATGCTCATTATTTGAGATTACTCTTAGAACTGCTAAAACAAGAAAGACTGTATGCTAAGATGTCAAAGTGTGAATTTTGGCTACGAGAAGTTCAGTTCTTGGGTCATGTCATTTCGAAAGAAGCATTAAAGTGGATCCTGTAAAGATTGAAGCCATTGAAAGGTGGGAAGCCCCAAAGACTCCAACTGAAATCAGAAGTTCTCTTAGATTGGCTGGATATTATCGTAAGTTTATACAGGATTTCTCTCGTATAGCTACTCCATTAACAATGCTGACAAAGAAAAATGTGAAATATGTGTGGGATGAAGCAAAAGTTCAAGCCTTTCAAATATTAAAAGATAAGTTATGCAGTGCACCAATTTTATCATTACCAGATGGAATGGAAGATTTTGTGGTATATAGTAATGCGTCAAAGATGGGTTTGGGTTGTGTACTGATGCAACATGGGAAGGTAATAGATTATGCTTCCAGACAGTTAAAAGATCATGAAAGACAGTATCCTACTCATGATATGGAGTTGGCGGCGGTAGTGTTCACTTTAAAGATATGGAGGCACTATCTATACGGAATGAAATGTCAAATCTTCACAAATCATAAGAGCTTGCAACATATGTTCCATCAGAAAGATCTGAATATGCGTCAAAGATGAAGGTTGGAGTTGGTTAGTGATTATGATTGTGAAATTTTGTATCATCTAGAAAAGGCAAACGTAGTGGCCGATGCGTTAAGCCGACAGGGGAAAAGTGGAACTATCAAAGCTATAGCTCTACGGGTTGAGTTACTACCAAGTATCCAGGAAGATTTACGAGAGTTTCAATATGAGGCCATGAAGGAAGATAATTAAACAGGAAAAATTGGGTAGACTAATTGAGCTGGTAAGAGATGGCAGAGAGTTTTGGAATTTCCAAAACAGAATTTGAGTACCATGCTATAGTGATCTTAGGAAACGTATTTTGTGTGAGGCTCATAAGTCACGTTTTGCAATTCATCCAGGTACAAATAAAATGTATCAGGATTTAAAGCAACACTATTGGTGGCCAAGTATGAAGAAGGATATAACTAAGCATGTTGAGCAATGCCTGATATGTCTTCAGGTAAAGATTGAACACCAACGCCCTTATGGTAAGCTGCAATCCATAGAAATTCCAGTTTGGAAGTGGGATCACATCACTATGGATTTCATAACCAAATTGCTGAGAACATCAAAAGGTTATGATGTTATATGGGTGATAGTAGATCGGTTATCCAAATCTGCACACTTCTTACGTATGAAAGATCCATATTCGATGGAAAGATTGGCAAAACTGTACATTGATGAGGTAGTGACACGTCATGGTGTTCCTCTATCAATTGTTTCTGATAGAGATAGTCGBTTCACTTCTATGTTTTGGAAAAGCTTCCAAAGAGAGATGGGTTCACAGATTAAGCTAAGTACAGCTTATAACCCTCAAACAGATGGACAAAGTGAACGAACTATCCAAACGTTAGAAGATATGCTTAGGGAGTGTGTAATTGATTTCGGAGGATCATGGGATAGTCATTTGGCTCTGGTGGAATTTGCGTACAACAATAGCTACCATTCAAGTATTCAGGCAGCACCTTTYGAGGTTCTGTATGGACGAAAATGTCGAACTCCTTTGTGTTGGAACGAAATAGGTGAAAAGCAGTTAGCTGGGCCTGAATTAGTTCATCAAACTGCAGATAAAATTGGAGTAATACGGGAACGAATGAAAGCGGCATAGGATACACAAAGAAGTTATGCAGATAAACGTCGGAAGCCGATTGAATTCCAAGAAGGTGATAAAGTGATGTTAAAGGTATCACCTTGGAAAGGAATAATACGTTTTGATAAGAAAGGGAAATTAAGTCCGAGGTATATTGGGCCATTCCCTATCATTGGAAAGGTTGGGGAAGTGGCTTACAAATTAGAACTTCCTTTGGAGTTAAGTGGGATCCATGACACGTTTCATGTGTCGAAGTTAAGGAAGTGTCTAATAAGTCCAGATGTGGCAGTACCGCTACCCCAAATTAAGGTGGATGAAAGATTGTGCTTTGAAGAAACTCTTGAACAAATTATCGACTTTAAAGTAAAGAAGTTGCGAAACAAAGAGGTTGGATTAGTAAAGGTTCAGTGGCGTTATCACAAGGGACCAGACGCCACTTGGAAATCGGAGTCTGAAATGCGAATGAAGTATCCCTACCTGTTTGCTTAAATGGAATTTCGGGACAGAATTATTTTAAGGAGGGAATGTTGTAATATTCGGGTTACAAGTTTTGAATTAAGATTTTTGGAATAAATATATTAATATATGTTTATATGCATATGTAATAATATGTATATAATATATATATATATATGTGTGTGTGTGTGTGTATGTGTTTGGAAGGTGTATGTATGTGAGTATGAGTTTGTTTGTTGAAGGCGGTTTATGCACTTGCTATAAATAGCAAGTGAATATGAAAGGTAGGATGTTGAATTTCTTGAGAGAAAAAAGAAGATCAAATTAAGAGTGAAGGCTGGTAAATCGCAAGCTTGAATCCGATCAACATTATAAGGTGAGTGTATCATGCTTTGAAGTATTAGTTGTATAATAATTCAATTGCTCTTGAGACTTGCTCTATATGAACTATATATCATCCGGGTATTCCATAAACCGGACAAAGGGTGATTGGATAACCATTCTAAACCGGACAGGCATTGTCTGGATTCAATCTTAAACCGGACAAGGGACGTCTGGATTCGTCTAAACCGCTCAAAGTTACTTGAAGTATTTTTCCTAAATCGATCAAGGGTTAAACAGCCCAAGTGTTATCCGGTTTAGAGCTATACCGCTCAAGCCTTGTCCGAATTATCATTTTTTGGTTCTAAGTCATTGTCCTGATTCCATATCCGGACAGTGATGACCGGATTTCCATATCCAGCTGAATTTTGACTAAGTTTCATTATCAGAGATAAAATGGCGGTGTAACCGCGAGAGAGATGTAATGGCAGTGTAACCGCGAGAGAGATGTAATGGCGGTGTAACCGCGAGAGAGAGAGATGTAATGGCGGTGTAACCGCGAGAGAGATGAAATGGCGGTGTAACCGCGAGGGAAATGAAATGGTGATGTAACCGCGAGAGAAATGCGAGAGAGATAAAATGGTGGTGTAACCGAGAAAGAGATGTAATGGCGGTGTAACCGCGAGAGAGATGTAATGGCGGTGTAACCGCGAGAGAGATGAAATGACGGTGTAACCGCGAGAGAGATGAAATGACTGTGTAACCGCGAGAGAGAAGAGGATCTATGATAAATTTAGATAAAATGTTCATGTCTATACAGGTTTGATTCTAAACTGTTAGTTTGGAATGCAAGCTATTTATATGAGATTTGTACACTCACTAGACCTTTTGGGTCTAATGCTTAGTTGTTGGACTAACCTGTTTTGCAGGTCATCATACCTCGCAGGATAAAGGCAAGGGGAAAGTTTAGAATTGATGAAATTTAGTTGCTCATAAATGTATTGAACAAAGTTTTTGATAGCTCGTGTTTTATAAACATTATTACATTAGCTTTTATGAATATGTGTATGTGGATTATCTGTACGTGAAAATTGTGGGTTGTTACAATTTTCGATGATAATACACTCGTTTGTACTTAACTTTGTTTTCTGGGCTTATTATAAAATAATTCTTTGACTGATACACATCTCTTAATTCTTTGATTTGTAAATCTGTAAATTTTGTTCTTACAGATCTTCGCTCATTTCTCCTATATTTTGTGAATAATCAGTTTTGTACATCACTCCTTAATTGTTCATGTACTTAATTGCAAAATTATTCTTGATCAATTTTTCATCTGATCAACTGTTGCATAATTGTGATATGATTTTTAATCAATCATTTGTGATAAAATGAGCTTACAATGTAAAATTTTTAGAAGGGACTGAGAGTTTAATAGAAATACCTCTATGGACTGTCAGAACCGACAACCCTACCTAAGAGGACATCAATATCTAAGTGAGCTTAAATGCAAAATGGGTGTGTGTGCAGATCTTAAAATGTAAATGAGAGGGGTAGGTAGTGTGAGCTAAAAGAATTGATGAGAGTTGTGTCAAGATTGAAAGAATATTAGAATCATGTTCTATCTACTATAATTCGGGCAACCACACAATCTATTAGTTCTCAATTCTTTAGAGACTAATATTGAAAAAGGCAAGCTCATGCCAACTCTTGTTAATAACCCCACCAGCTACTCATTTACCTCTCAAAAGATAAGTGTTTCATTAACACTTAATGCACACAGCTCATAATCTATCGGTTTCTTATTTGGAGATAACTGATATTGAAAAAGAATGATATATGTCTCCCTTTCAAGTCTTGTTGATCACAAATTGAGTCTGATAAATTTGTGTAATCCACACTATTTATCTTTTTGAGCCTAATCTAAAGCATTTGTTGCTTTATCATTTCTCCACTGCACAAATTTATAAAGTATTTGTTATTTTGTCATATAACATTTATAGATACGCTTTTCAAAGCTATCAATGATTGAATGGAAGTCCTGGTGAGATGAATATTAAAAAGTCTCATATATGAAGCACATTTGTTGTATTGAATATATCTGTTATATTCACAGGCCAATCTTTCTAAAAGACTGAAAACAGGTTCATAAATTGAATCTAGTTCTTTCCCTCACCTTCATAATCTGAAAAGATTTTAGAAGTGAATTTGCAAAGATTTGCTCAACTTTATATGAATTGACGACATTCCTACAAAGTTCATTCATTTCAGAGTACGATGTAAATGCTCCTCATTTTCATTACAAGGGGGAGTTTATATTGAAAATGAACGAAGATTTCAGAGTCAATTTTTGAATATCGGGGAAGGTGTCAAAGTTTCAAAGGAGTTGATCAATAAGTGGTGATAATTGCTGAAGATTATCGTGCTGTAATGTTCAAGTGGGAGTGAATGTGAAGATTCTTTCTTTAAAGAAGTTTACTGTTCTTAAAAGGGGAGATCATTCAAATGTTGATTCCTTATCAAATTAAGGGGGAGATAAAGTTTTTCTGAAGATGATCAAAGGGAGAGATTTTTTTGAAAATTTGTTCTTTAAAAAGGGAAGTTATTTGTTTGAAGATTGTTAAAGAAAAGATTGCTAAAAACTTTGAAGATCAAATCTTAAAGTTTCTGAAGTTTTCTAAAGATGTTGCTATTTTGGACTTGAATCCAAAGGGGGAGAGTGTTGGAACAAAAATATTGTATTCAAGTCCCGGTGCTAAAACGTTTTATATGCTTTAATAGTTAGGTGTTGTTGTTTTCTTTTATAGTTGGTAGTTGGTTGACTTTTTATTTTAGGAAGCTGCTATAAATAGCAGTGGTGGTTGTTAGTTTAGGGGGTTAATCGTACTGTGACAGAAGCACATTCATTCATACGCATCAAAGCAGTTTCTATCAAGAACAAGTGTACTCAACAGTTTATGAATAAAAGCTTGCCGACATATTGAAATCATTTTCTATGTTCTTGATCTTGTTATGAATTGATTGATTAGACTTAAATCTTGTATCACAAAAATTCTTTCCTTTTCTAGAGAGAGCTCCTCCTTTTCAACTTTTCCCTTTTCCTTTTCTTTTAAGAGTTTCTGTTGGAGTTTGATAAAATCTTTTATTAAGAGAGAAAGGAAGAGTCTATATATTGCAAAGAAACTGGCACGTTATACTATTTATTTCATCCTATTTTTATTTTGTTCTCATAGGGTTTTTATTTTGACATAATGTCTTAACAAGACAACAATTATGCACCATCACTTTTTTGACTCGACATAGAGGAAATGTATGCTATTACAACATATTACAAGTTTTTTACAGATTTTTACAAGATTTTCAAATGTTTTTAATGTATTATTTAAAGTGTATTTCAATACTAAATTTAAAAAATCTAAGTTATTAAAACATTTACAAAATTTTTGTGTAAAAGATATTTCTTTAAACAAGGCTAGGCCCGGGATTGGATTTGGAACTAGTCCGATCCAGAGCCGTTAACCAGGTTTAGATTTATCTTTAGGATTTTTGGTCAAATCGATTTCTGCCATCTCTACTCTAAAAGGGTTCCAACTATTGTTGGTGCACCCCAAACTAAATCAAACCAATCGACCACAGTAAATCCTCCATGAAATTCAGATATACATTAGATTTTATTTCTAATTTTAGCAACAGGAAGAGAAAAAAATATGGTCATATATATCAAATGTAGCTAGAGTCGCCCAAAAGTAGATCAAACATGCTCTCAGGAGTTAAAAACGTTGTTCCACCAAAAACGAGTTCTATATCGAGTCGGCCACTTTCAGATAACGCCTCCTGAGCTTCGTGTACCTTCAATATAACAACAGATTTACATGAGAAGTGTCCAAAATGGACTTTTGAGATGTAAAATAGCTAATCTTTTAACGATCAATATTGATAACCAGTTATTTCCTTTTTGCAGAGAGTTACAACATCTCCAACGGATTCTCTACAATTTTTTTAAAATAGAGAACCAAAAGTCGAAAAGAATTACATTAAACTCCAACTGACTATTTTAACATTAATTATATTGTTAAGACATTCTCTAATTTTATCACTTTTAATCTCTAATTCTATATCAAATTTTGAAAACGGAATGTATTAGGTCAAAATCTTAGAAAAACAAAAGGTATGAGGGAGTACTATTACTATTATCAGCATCTTCTTGGTCTAAAATCACTAGATTTTAATCAACCAACCACAAACACTTGGACAAAAACCTGCATATTTTGCGAGTTAAGGGGAACATTCATTACTTATTTCTATGAGAATTAAAGAGACTGAACTCCCATCTTTAGAAACTCGACCCAACGTGGTTCAACCTTCACTTGATTAGAAAACTGCTCCTCGTTATTAGAGATGGGCAAAAGCCGGTTATAACAACGGGTCCCAGTTAAAAAGTGCCACCTGTATTCAACATTTTGCTAGTTTGTTTGACATTTTTGTGTTCTCTCTATTATTTGTTAAATGATTCCCTTATACTTCATAGAATGGAACTGTCAGGTTTCTACAGACCTTTTTCCTATTATTTTGTAGTTCTCAAAATCGTTATATCATATTAGTATTTAGCTACGTACTTGTGCTATTACTATTACATCAATAACTTTTGAAGTCATGCGAATAGCAATCCCATCATGGTTTTTCTAGGTCCATGAAGAAGTAAAAGCTCAGAGCTAAAACATAAACACACAATATGAGTGGTCGTGTAAGTGTACCTCAATGGCATTCATGCCTCCCACAACAAAAACCAGTATGATATTTTGATCTGAAAGACTTGGTTTTGCCTGCACAACGAAAAAGAAAGATTCAGTACTTAAAAATGGCAATGAAGATCTTAAAGCATGAAGTATCATATACCTGTCCCAATCCAAACCTGCCAAACCCACTTTTGAATAGCCGACCAACAGTAGATGAATGATATTCTAAACCAGGTACATCGTACTTGCTCAGTATTCTTGTTACAAGTTTATACAGTAATCCCTTTCTAGAATAGGGATCATCAACGATGTTATTTTCCCAATTCAGTGTCGCTTCTCTCAGCCCCTTGTTCCCATTTACGTTGATTAGTTTGTGAAGGAACTTAAAAAGGTTATCAACTCTATCCCGTAACTCTAGTTTCAGTTGCATGTCACTATAGACATGCTCATTACTTGTGCTATTTGTATCAGCATCTTCTTCACCCCAACTACCCCACTGATCATCTTCAAAATCATCATCACTCTTCGAGGGCTCTTCTTTAGTTTCCCCACCTCTTTTCTTTTTCAGGTTAGCTTCAAGATCATCATATAGACCATGGAGAAACTTCAGTTTTGCTAGTTCTGGGTTTTCAAGAATTGCATCCACGATAGCTTCTTTCAGAAAATGCTCCTCTTGCCAAGAAAAAGGTCCAGCTGAACCTGAAGTTGGGAAATTCTCACCAGCCAATATAAATCCTGTTACTGTTAACAGCAAAGCATCTTCAACTGAAAATAGCCCCTGAGCTTCTCCAGTCCTCTGGCCTTGTGATTGCATCAAGGTGCTTTTGTTGATAATATCACACATTTGTGACGAAAGGTTTTGGCTCGTGTCTCCAGCACTTATGTTCAGTATTTTCTCAGTGCTGATAAACGAATCCCATTTAGCACGACATTCTTCGCTCATAGCATATGAAGCTGCTGCTGCAAGCTGTATGATTCCTTTATTTCGCACAAATGATGATTGATCTTTAGCAAGAGCTCTAATCATAAGTTGTAACTCAAATCCAGGTTGAAGTTTTGGATTCACAGAGATTTTTTCTTTACGCAATGCTTCTTGAAGCCACTTCTTGATCAATAGAGTTCCATCTTTTGTTCTTCTATCTAGAATGGATTCCAGATATGATGTCATGCGAAAGCTTTCAGTGGAGACCAAGGACCCACTAAGCAGCTCACTTTCTGAAGAAAAACAATTCTCACCATGAAGTTTATCTTTAAGACTAACCAATGTATTTATTTGTGTAGCTGAATTAGTAGAATTCCACCCCTGTAAAAACGCTTCAATTGTTTCTAACAGCTGAACATTCTTCGTTGGGACTCCTCTAAGAACATCGGATAACGGTATCTGAACATCGAGTGGAGCACGCAATACATTCGCCGGCCTATGTCCTAGTTGGGTTTGTGAGCCCTTTGCCAGACCAGATGATGTTCGTGCCCTACGAGGAACGGACGAAAAGATCCTATCAACAAGGGAGTCTCCATGACAACATGGAGTAAGAAGATCAGCGGTGCGGTCAATCAGCAACAGCCCGGCAGATCGTTTACGACGACCAACGTCGTAAAGACTGGACATATCTGTGATGAGCTTCCCGATAGTTCTTGATAAATCACCAAGTGAAAATATTTCAAGTTTCAGGTCCATCTACAAGTTTTGGAAACAGGCATTAATGTCAAAATAACAATCTATACTGTTAACAGTTTTACAAGATTATTGAAAAAGAAATGCCATTGCTATCAATATCCTCTACTAGATCTTCATCAGCATAATCACTAGCTTAGGTAGAGATTAGAAGGAAACAGCAGGAGTAGAAGATGCGTCACATAGTTTTCTGTCCTAAAGGTAATCTTGTTGCCTTCTTGTTTGTTTCATACTGTGTTGTCATAAGTCAGAAATACTAGCACAATTACTTTTTAAGGATGATTATTTTCTTTTAACAAATCTTTAGAGTAGATCTATGGAATTATTGACAGGTTAGAATCTTTTAGCATTAAATGTATGTTACATCGAGAATAGATATTTATACCCATGCAAAACACACAGAAGAACTATTATCTTGAAAGTGGGGTGTAAGTTGAATCTTGTGGTGAACCAACAACCATTGATGAATCTAAATTAAAGATAATCATGGTACAACCACAAGGATTATTTCTCTTCATATTATAAATTAGAATAGATGCATGTTGCTGTATTGTCCAAAATTTAATCATTGTATGCCGCAGCAGTCAAATTGAGAATCCTTTCCGGGAGAGCATGAAAGATAAAATCACTAATCCAGGAGTAAGTATAAACACACTAAATGTTATTTATGGAAGAAAAAAAACAACACAACAAACTAGCTGAGCACATAGAATTAAAGATAACATGTGTGGGATAAAGAGTGCATAACTGATTGATTACCTTTGTCGTCAGATGATAAAGAAATTGTGCTGTAAGAGCAACTCCAGCAGGGACATCCTCGCCATCATGAAATGTCCCAGTACTTAATGGAGGCAACCCAGAGCTAACTGAATTTTCTTGCTCAGCTGATATATATGCCTCAGCAATTGATCCTTCAGAAGGCAACACAAAGAACTTTGGTGAAAAAGGGCATAGTATCAAAGGGAAGTGATGCACATAAGCAATCAGTTTATGTCCTACATCTTCTGCATTGTCTATCCGATCATCATATATATCTTTTGTACTGGAAAAAGTTGGGGACTTGGTAATATCCTTTTCACGGGGGGTAAGCTGCAACCACCCCTCATCTTCAAGAATGGGGTTCTCGTTAATATCCTTATTATTTGTGTTTATAGAGTTTGAATCATTTTTCTTCATGAGCTCCTCATAATCTTGGACAAGTAAGGATTGATATTCATGATAAGCATCTGGTCCCAGAGGTGAATCAGGATAGGCTGACTGACCTATCTGCAATAGCATGATGGCACATATTAGAAGATGAAATTTGCACAATACAGTCCAATCACCTTCACAAAAGTCACTGCTATGTAATACAAATAAAAGCAGCAATGATAATCAGGTAAAGTGGTTAAAAATTGTGAGATGCCTTAACCTTGAGATCATAAAAAAGAAAATTAAGGGAATGGTTTGGTAATCAGGAGGTAAAGACTTGCCCGTAAAGTAAGAAGACAAATAGAATATGTGAAGACACCTCATATTTGGCTTAGAAAATCTCATGGTAATTATTAATGCTGGTAGAAATAAGGAGATTCGGGTTCTGGTGATGTAACTAACAGAAACAAATGGCTCTGATTGTACATAAACTTTTGCTTGTTCTTCCATGTGAAGGGGGTACTATGTTGCCTTTCCTATTATTCATTATCATATACTTTCTTATACATCTCTTATCAATTAAGTTCAGGATCAGTTGAGAGATAAATGAGCTTATCCTTTTGTATTTCTTTAAGCTTATGAAGCAGCATAGAGTTGACACTGCAAGATACCATACCACTCCTCCATATGCAATTTCATTTTATTTCCTTTAATTATTTTAGGAACATTCACTCACAATGCATTATGAAGTTAGAACTTCCATAGATACAAATACAATAGTTCAATTTAAGGTAGTAGCATCTCTGTCATATTATTATTCATCCCTCAATTTAGCATTCACCATAGCATAAGAATAGAAACTTAAGCATGTGAGCATATCAAATCTTCACATTGCACGAGTGTAAACCGGAGGACCTTGAATCTAATACCCAAAGATGAACAGCAGAACTTTATCATGGGAAGCACTAATTATGAGAGCTGTGATGCTACCGCATACATCAAACAGCTCTATGTTGCTCATCCATACCTGACCAGAACAACAAGAAAGCATATCGATGGGCCCTTGGAAGAGGATAATTCTAGTTCTTGTGAGACTTAACTTGCATGAACGAAACACATCTTAACCAGAAATAAAGAAAAAAGAACCAGATCCCCTGGTCTCACCCAGTATGGAAGAAAGGTTCAAGCCATCTAAATTCTAGGTTATAAGGGAACGCATGGTATGAAACCCAAATTCTGTATCAACTATCAAATAGTGCCTTCTGTTTTCCATGCAAAATATCTTCATTCTTCAGTGAATTAGACTTTCTGCCCTTTTCTTGCAATGAAGTTGGGTGCCAATGCAATCCCTGCACTTTCTTCTTGAGTTATCACCTTTGTCTCTTTGCACAGTTAACATAGGAAGAAGTAAAAGAAAAGATTAGAAATAGTGACAATTCATCTACAAGCGAAGAACCATATTATCATCTTTGTTTCTTGCCACAACGTAAATGGGTTCTACTGAACTATCTCGGGTCCCAACATTCTTCATCCTTTTGCAAAACTGGATCAGAAGATGATGTCTTCAATTTTGCTCAGACCCTCTTGGAAATATATAACCATTTGGTAGTCACTCAAGTATGCTTTTGGAGTTGAGGTTCTCAGAAGAGGGACTGTGGTATAGCAAGAAGTTGGCCTATTAACTTACTGATGGTACCTAATCGCAAGTTATTGCCTATTGCCTCAGAACCGGAAGCTAGCGGATGATCTGAAGAAACAGAGGGCACTTGTTGGGAAGTAACACTACAAAGTCAATAGCTCAAATGCTGCCAAGGTGAGTAGCCAACCGGGTTATGTCTATTCCAAACACTAGCAAGTTGGATGGGGTCTTTGTATCTTGAGGTGTCTCAAGGTGCTCTAGGAAGAGATTTGTTCTCAGGTGACAGGCAGTGTTGACAAGTTTGGCTTTTGAGATGGGGGTTCTCAGACGTTGATGCTGATTAATTGGAGGACTAAAAAAGCTGCTGAATATTTGTACATGGCAACCTCTTATAGTATATACTACTGCATAATAGCTTTTAGTTCTAGCATTATGTCTCAACGTATGGGATGAACTCCAACACCATCATTTGTATCTCTTTTGTGTCATATTATCGTTCTTTTAAGTGGACCTTTTCAATTTTTATCAGCCAAGATGTGTTTAAGGGATTATTCCTCAAACAAAAACCAAAGACTAATTTGACACCCTAGAAACTAATAGCAAGTAGCTCACCCACATAGGCATGCTGTGACTACAGAAAAATCTTCCTCTAACATCTATCATGCATACTTTTAGATGATAACAGACTCAAGCTTTGAAGATCGTTGCGCACTAAAATACATCTGTAGTAATTTTTACTCCAAATGGAAAGGGATATAAGTGTATTTATTTGTAAATAGCTCACAGTATATCAAACTACTTTCCAACAAGCATTCAGTTATTTGTCTTCCAATACTTTGTCAAATGTGCTTGGATGGAAACTTGAGCTGAAACTGTTACCAACATAATATACTTGCCTAATAACGGCCGTCCCAAAAAAAGTGTCCACATTTCTATTTCAGTTTGTCCCAAATTAAGTGTCCACTTTCCGAAGTAAGTGTCTGGTTTCCCATTCTACCCTTGACTATGAGATGGAGAAAAATTCTCTGTATTATTAAGGGTAAAAGTGTCCTTTAGTTAATTAAAAAGTGTAATGATTACACATTCCTAAGACAGGCATATTTTTTGTTGACATTTATTTTGGGGCAGAGGGGGTATGATACTATGATATTAGCTGAAAATCGAATTTTTTGTATCAAATTTGACATAAAACTCAAGTGAAAATAAAATAGATGTTGATGCATTTACCAAAGAGATCTCAAAGCAAGTATTTGTAAGTTCAAATAATTACACTAACAAGGAGTAGCACCTCTGAAATAGATGTATATATAGTGCACTGGGAAACTCGTTGAAGTGTGATCAGACAGCGTAAAATGTATCGATGTGCATCACTCAAAAGCCGGCAAGTGAAGAATACAACTTTCATCCGGTCATCACTCTTCCGATTCCAATCAATCACCTAAATAACAGTAAGAAAATAAGGTCATAGAATTATTCTTCAAGTCCCAAAGAATTACCAATATGACAAAAAGAAAAGAAATCATGATAAGAGTGAAGATGATCATAATCCTCACCTCATTTCTTCTTGTTTCATGCATTTGTTCTGACAATAGTCCGAGTAAGGTAACATAACCAATGCATAAAAGAATATTAAAAAGAACTAGAAAAGTAGGAACCAACTGAGACTGAGTATACACTTCTTTCTCCAACAACATATCAATTAAGATCCAAATAGACCAAAAAAACAAAAGCCATATGCTCACAAAATTCTTGATATTCACTGCATGCACACCTTGGGGGATAGGAGTTGGCTTCTAAAGTACACTGGTAGAGCAAAACGAAGTGTGTTCACTTTGAAAATGTAGAATTTACAACAAAACATAATGGCTTGTGTACTTCTTTTCAAGTATGCACTTGCTAGAAAGAATTATTAATGCTCTTGCATGCTAGGATAGAAGCAAAAGCCACTTTGAATGTAATGAAATGAAAAACATAAAAATATGAGGCAACGCATCTAAAACCAGCCTATCAGAAAAAGATATGAAATGCACTCACCATTTCAAGAGAAGACATGCTCTCCAAGCTGCAAACGGCAAGTCCACCCATCTCCAATAAAACAGGGAATGCCCCAAGAAACTTGAAACTTTCTGTACATCCAGCATCTAAATAAATTACAGCACCCTCAAGTTCTGCAGATATCTAAACAGCACAAGCAAGAAATCACAAACAAGATGCTTAGAAAAGATGGAAAATTATAATAAATAAGTGGCACTATAGTAGCTGCAATCATGCTATCAGTCCTCCATACATCAAAAAGGTATGTTCTTAATTTTCAATGGAAAAGACATTTTCATAGTTGTAATTTGATTGAAATTACTTGCATCAAGTCTACCCGTACATGCTCTACCAATTCACCCGCCACTCAAGGAATATGAAAATAAGGCTTTTAACCGCAATATAATTGCCTGATTACACTTGCAGCATGGATCGGTCAATTACAATCTTTACTTCTCTGCAACATCTTTAACCTGCTGTGTTAACGAAGATTCTAAAACAAATAAAATTCCAAAAGCCTCAATCACAACATTATCGGTTTCGTATTACTCAACATGGAAGTGCTGTCTGAAACACTGGTATTAGGCCTAAAAACAGAAACTTGACAACCGCACACGAATAATGAAATTAAAGGGACAAAACAGATAAAAGAATCAAGAAAACAACTGATTCGACATAGCAAGAAACAAATTCTATGCGCATGAACAAACAAAGGAGCGATTGTTGAAGATCAAAAACGCACTTACTTCTCTGATGGAATCGAGGCAACAATTAATCACATTAAAGGATGCCATAGACGAAGCTAATAATCTTCAGAACGTAGAAGTTAAAAATCTGTACAACAAAACAAATAGATCACACCAATGCAATCAGTAAAAGCAGGAAAACCGCGAAGTTACAGAACTTACGTGTGTGAAGATTCAACTGCAAACCCTAATCGGAAAATTCGATGGATACTTGAACCTTTTCTGTTCTTTCACTTTGTAGTGAAGACCTCACACTGTTCATCGTCTAACAAGCCATTGCTGATTGCTCTCCACGATAAAATTCACAATTAGTTCCACCTACAACGCTACATTCTCGTTCAGGCACCTGGAACTATGGCAAGTACCTGTTAAATCCGGGTTATGTTTCGAACTTTTTATTGACATCGAGTGTTTGGAATTGCTCTTTTAAAAAAAAAGTCTTTATCTAAATAATGTTGAGTCTAAAAAAATCCAATAAATTTTTAGATAATTTTTTTAAAATAAATAAATTTTATAAATAAATTCTTGGACATTTCAAAACATGTTAAATAATTTTTTTGACTTTCTAAAACATATTAGATACATTCTTATGACCTATACAACTGGTTAATGTGATAAAATAATTAAAAAAGTTCAAAAAAAAAACCAATGAACATTCATATTTTGAAACATTAAGTTCCTGAACATTTTTTGAACCAAAAAACATTTAGATCTATAAAATCAAACAGATATAATAAAAAATTACTTACATTTACAAAAAAAATTACATATAAAATTTTTTTTTGATAAAATTTATTTTAATTAAAATTA
>NW_020203109.1:0-3197 GCF_001531365.2 Cynara cardunculus var. scolymus | reverse complement strand
AAAAATCACTGACATAATATCTTTTATTTTTAATTAAAATAAATTTTATTAATAATCTTTTTTATATGTAAGTAGTTTTTTGGTATATTTGTTTTATTTTATATAATGTAAGTATTTTTTGGGTTAAAAAATGTTTAGGGGATTTATCGCTCAAAATATGAATGTTCATTGCCTTTTTTTCATTATTTTATTACGTTAATTAGTTTCATAGGTCATAAGAATATATATAACAGGTTTTAGAAAGTCCAAAAAGTTGTTTAACATGTTTTGGGATGTTCAGGAACTTATTTGTTCAAAAAAAAATTGTACAATGACTTAATCATTCCAAACAGTAAAGTCCATTGAGTTTTTTTTAGACTTTTCTTATAGTTTTATAGGTCATAAGAATGTATATAACAGGTTTTAGAAAGTCCAAGGAGTTGTTTAACAGGTTTTGGAATGTCCAATGATTTATTTGTTCCAAAAAATTGTCCAATGACTTAATCATTCCAAACACTAAAGTCCATTGAGTTTTTTTAAACTTTTCCCTTAAATGTTTAGAATTGTTTAACTTTTTAAAAACTCCTTATTATTGTTTTGGCATCGGTATAAACTGTTTATCCAAACACTCAAAAGTGCTTATTACCGGTGTCACACCCGAATAAGTCAATAAGTTGTTTTTATAAGCAATCCCAAATACCCCTATATTAGGTTTGAGATTCTTTAAATTGAAAATCACGATAGAAAGTCAGATGCATTGGGTGATGCACTTCAGTTCTAAAAAAGTGTCAGGATAACTTTACCTAAATACATCACGGTTTGATTCCTATCTCGCTAGCCTCAAAGCTCTGCAATGTTCTAATTTATATGACAATGGTGTCTTGTACATGAATTTGGGAACGTTGGCTTGTCGATAATCAAATTATTTTTTCCTATGTACCCCAAAACGCAGTGGAAAGCTTAAAAGATGTATTGAAAAGCTAGGATTTCCAACTTTTTTCAACACTATATATTGTCATAGTACTTGTCACTTGGGTTGTTATACTCTCATTAAAGCTCAGGGGATGTAATGGAAATCTCATTTTCTTCGGGTTCAAATTTTGGTGCTATCAAACCGCTTGTGACGAACATGCTTTCCAGTTGAGCTTAAAGGTGTGATGTACATCAACATTATTGGGGAAATTATATCTTAAACAACATCAAGTTGTAAATGGTTCCTAACATCAAGTTATGAAATCAGAAACTGGTTGATTTGGCTTATTTTGAAAAAGATGTTTGGTTAGGTTGAAATTGAGATTGTTGGTTTAAAGAGCCACTTGATTGTTGTTGTGGTTGAAAACTTGGTGTTCATTGCTCGATAACAGTTAGGTGGCGTTTGTTTTTTAAGAGGTGCTGAAGTCTGAAGTCTGAATTCACTTTTGAATTTTAAGAGGTGGTGCTGAAGTCTGAAATCTGAATTCACTTCTGAATTTTAAGAGGTGGTGCTGAAGTCTGAAATCTGAATCAGTCAGACTGTTTGTTTTTATGTCTGAAATCTGAAATCTGAATCAGTCAGACTGTTTGTTTTTACATCTGAAATCTGAAATCTGAAATCTGAAATCTGAATCAATAAGACTGTTTGTTTTTGTAAACTGACAGATGGTGCTGAAGTCTGAAATCTGAATCAATTCATTTCAATTAAATTTAACTGAAATATCCAATCATTTAAACCATTTGTAAATTGCCATATATTTTTAACACATTCAAAAATTCAATTGAAATACGTCAATTGATTCAACACACAATAGAAAACACGAATAAAATCTCATAACAACTACAATCAATATTCATTTTGTAATTGTGTCGCAATTTCTTCTCTTAAACTARCCATATATGTTTGGTCAGCGRCACTCCCATGCGATTGAATCTCTTCAGYCTCATCYKCGCCATCGTTCTCTTGTTCGCTGGTTTGATCATACTCAGAGAATAGCTCATCACTTAAACCTTCCTTCCGTATGAAGTTGTGAACCGCAAAACATGCAATAACAACGTCTCTTTGAACCTCAAATGTAAATGGTGCCATTCTTTTCAATATTGAAAAACGTGCTTTCAGGACGCCATAAGAGCGTTCAATAACATTTCTAAGTTTTGCATGAGAATGATTAAACTTTTCATACTTGTTCATTGCTCGTCGACGACGAAAGTCTCTGAGCCAATATCTAACATTACGATACGGCGCCATAAATCCTCGAGTATTTGTATATGCAGCATCACATAGGTAATATTTATCTGAAAACAATAAATAAAATGTTTGTTCAAATGAATATAGCATATATATTACCTGTAAAATCAATAGTATACCTGAAGGAGGAAATAGAAATCCAATATCACCATCTGTTAAAGCTTCAGACAAAATTCTAGAATCATGCGCAATTCCTTCCCATCAGGCAACAACAAATGTGAAAACCATGTTGAAATCACAAATTGCTAAAACATTTTGATAACGTTCACCCTTTCCTCGTCCTCTATATAAATGTTGCTCTTGAATAGGGACGATAGCATGTATTAAAGTTCCATCCAAGGCTCCAATTGCTCCCTACATTAAAGCTAAATAGTCAAAATAAATTTAGTAAGGAAAGTTATACAAATATTATTGAATTATTATTTACCTTAAATATTCGTCGTAACCTTCTATTATTCCTAGGGATGTCTGGATTAGGATTGAATGATGTAGGAACTATGATCTCTTTTGCAAACTCCATCATTTTATCCAACACTTCATGAAATTTTTTATGAATTGTTTGTGTTGAGTACTGGAACCTGTTTTTCAACACTCTATAACGTTGATTGTGACCTATAATCATCAAGAAGATAGCCATCTTTTCTTCGACCAATATATGTTTGCTATCCGTTAACCAACCTTTTGCTTTAAAGTAATCACATAATCGAATGAAAGTTTCACTTGACATTCGCAACAAGTCAATACATTGCCGATCACTACCTTCAATGAGCTTATTCGTAAATTGACGTCCAGTCATTGCAGAMATATTATCTCTTTTCCTTTTTAAACGCCTTTGTCGCAAGTAGAACATATATAAAAATACGACAATGAGAAGTATAGTTTTGATATGATTGTCCATGATAAACCTGTTAAAAACATAAATAAAATTAAAATATAGTCAAACACATTACCAAATAACGTTGATTGTTCAACTTCCAAAATACATAACCAAGTAGTC
>NW_020203108.1:17265-23725 GCF_001531365.2 Cynara cardunculus var. scolymus | reverse complement strand
ATATTCAAATCATAATAAATAAACTCTCATCATTTCCATAAATATCTCAATTTATTGGGTTGTATTAGTTGTACAAATGCGATGGGTTGTATTTGAAACGAAATTGGTTGTATAAATGCGATGAGTTGTATTTGAAACGAACTCTCTCTCAATATATATATACATGGTTGGGTTCACGTGAGACCACTCTGTTTTTGTGACACCACCTTTTTACACTTGAAACTTCACAGCAAAAACACTGTGAAAGTTACCTTCACAACATTTTACTGTGATGTTTCAAGTGTAAAAAAGTGGTCTCACGGGTCTCACGAAAATAGGTTGGTCTCACATGATCCCAAGTCTATATATCTATACTACCTTATAAATGAGATCTGGTAAAAGTCTTAAAAACAAGTTTTGATGCATAAGAAACTACCTTTTTATGCATTGAGTCTTAAAAGTCTTAAAAACAAGTTTTGATGCATAAAGTACTACCTTTTTATGCATTGAGTCTTAAAAACAATAATTTATGCCTAATATACAAGTTACTAATGCTACCTTCACACTCCTCTAAAAGAAAATTATCTTCCCAAGACAAGCTTGTGAAGAAGATTATCTTCCCAAGAGAAGCTCTCATCGCTCCATACACTTTCATCAAGATGCTTCAGAAATTCGATTCAGAAATTGACGATTCATGCTCCCTTATGATGATTACTTATTCAAGATCACCGTGTAATCTCTCTACACACTCTCATCGATTCCCTCCTAAAGTGATGATGCGCTCTCGATCCATGCTTCAAATATGGCTAGGGTTCGAATCCAGGTAATATTTTTGTTTTCCATCTTCATTTGATTGGTTAGGGTTTTTGAGTTTTCTATGGGTTAGCACTCGAATTAATTGTTTTTGTGTGTTGATTCCTATCGAAATCTTCACTTTTATGGGTTAGGGTTCTTGAGTTTTGTATGAGTTTGTATGTAGTCGCCATACTTCCGGCCTTTTCATTCGCCTCTGCTGCTTGCGTTAGCCGCTCTTGGAACCTCGTTTGCGATCGCGTCCTTTGTCGCCCCAAACTCTCCTCCGCTTGTCCCTTCAATTTTTCTCTCCATGTAAGCCCTAATTTTTGTATCAATTGTAAATTATATTCGGAACCCTGCCATTCAACAATTTTCATTTTTATCTCCCAATTAACAAAGCACTATCGGAGCCAATTCGGCCTCATTTTGCCGTTGCTTCTATCGGTCCTTAGACTTTGGAGCTTCATGCCATATTGGCATAGTTCACAGGTCCACTCTGAAAAAATGAATTTGCTCTCTTTTCATATTGTTACCCCCTCTCCCATTGTTTGTGATATGCAATTATGGAAGCATAAAATTACTAATGCAATAGCTATATGACAGTTGGTAATTGTTGTTTTAATCTTTCTTTTTGCAGACATATCCAAACCCATTAGAGTCCAGCCAGGCCCTATGCAATAGTTAAGTAAGTTTTTCTGGTTTTTAAATCTTTTATGTTATAAACATCTTTTATTTGCTGGTGATTTTATGAAACTTWCCTTATCCATGTTTGGTTCTTTTGCGCTGTACATGTTTGATTCCATATATATGGTAGGTATTTTGAGAAGTATGTTTTCTGGAAGGAATCTATTTTAACATCCTTTTCAACTAAACGTGTGATTTATGATTTCCTACATTCTTTGTGTGCTATTATATGTAGGTATGCAAGGTTATGATTGAGGGTAAATTTGATCGGCAAAAATCAATCGAGTGATGGTAAATTGGTAATATGACTTTTTTATATTCTTTATAGATCGAATTTATTTTGCATTTTTCTTATTGATCGATTTTATGAGGAATCACCTTTTTCTTTCTAACGTTTCTTTAATATATTACTTTTTTGATGCAATTTAATTATGAATTGCAATCAAACTGGCCGAATGAACTGTGTTTTATTGATCTCACAACATATCACAAAAAACATATCTAACACCTCACTTTAACTCTCTTTTATAGCCGCTCATCTCCTTCCTTAACTCTTGTAACCGCAAACTAACAGCCTCTGCTTCTTTACTTCACTTATTCAAAAGACTGATTTACCCTTTAATTGTTCCTCTCCTTGAATAAATAATATGAGATCTGTTTGCATCACTTTTCTGGTTTAGCCTCGATTGAGGTTTTGCTATAGCCTCTCAAGTTCAGTATTTTCATTTAGAAGTGCCTTTTTCACAAGTGTCTGGATCTGTAAGACACCAAATAAAATAGTTATAAATTTCAGTTGAATTCCCAGCATGGATTAAATTGTGTTCTCACATTTTTCTGTTGCTCATATGAAGAATCTGGGCCAATTCTGAAAAATAGTACATTAATTGTTTGTCAAGAATGAAATTTGAGCAAAGTTGATCTTAGTGCAACTGTGCAAATGATCACATGCATAATTATAGGCACACACTTTGGATGTGATATTGTTGTTGTGTCACATCCCTGCAGGATAGTTGGAAAGAGAGAAATCTTGCACCAATTCTTGAGAAGATGGGTCCATGTTTCTTCATCTTTCATTTAATGCAGGAAAAACATTTTTTGTAGTTTTTTTTTTTTGAGAAATTCGATCTATGCTGCTATTATAAGGTGTCTATATGTTATAGTTAATACAAAAAGGGTCTATCTGGTTTCAGGTTTGTGTCTATTTTAGATGTTGCCTCCTTGAAACCGGATGCTGATAAATCTGAGGATATGTCTCAAGGAAGAAAAGTTGGTAAGGGGGTATTTGACTCTTCAACAGTTATGGTGACTTGGCCAAGTGAAGCTTCTATATCTTCTGGTAAACAGTCTACACCTGTTGATGCGGAGAATGTTGCTTCTGTTGACAAGAAGAATCCATCTGAAGCTTCAGCAAAGGCTTCATACCAGAGGAAAGTTAAGAAGTCAGGTCGAACTATATCTCAGGATACAGACTCTCCCATTGGTGATCAGTTAAATGAGAGAAGGGTGGATATATTTGCTTGTGAGGCACAAAATTCTACCTCTGATGCATGCGCTGCAACAACATCTGAGGGCTCAAAGATGCTTATCATCACATGCGTTCCAGTTTACTTTGAAGTCTAAACTCGGTAAGAGTAAGTTAGGGTCTATTTGGTTTGGCTAATTTGGCCAATGTCTATAGTCTATGAAGCAGCAACAATTCAAACATGCTTATCATAGCTATGCAGTCTAACATTTTCTACAGCTTGTTTTGCTGTAAAAACAGTCCCAAACTACTGCTTGTTTGTACCAAAACAGCCCCAAACTACTCCTGGTTTTGATGTTTTCTTTGTGTTTTTCTAAGTAACATTTCTTTGGGTCTTATCATTGTAATTTCTTAGGAAAATGTTGACCTAGAAAGAAAGGGGAAAGTATTAGAGTTTAGAACAAATTACATGGAAATTGTACTCTCTAAATTTAACTCAAAATTTGTTTTATGTGAATAACTATGAGCAGATTGTCCGAGAATTGAAAAGGGAGAGGAGAAGGAGTCTAATCAAGAATCTGCCAGAAGGTCGAGATTAAGGAAACATGTATGACGTATTTTTCATATTATGATATTATTCTCATGCAACATGTAAGACCTGATAAGCCCCATCTTATATCACCAATTTTAGTCCGAAAATGAAATAAATTTGATATTGAAAAATCCTTGGCAGCATAGGAATAGATGGTTGACTGCCAGGATGTTGATTCACAATAGAACTGAGTCCCCTCCTAATAATATTATATTATGTACCTCTAATATTTAAAAAAAGTGTAGTTCGGAATAAAAACATGGGTTTCTTCTCTTCAATAAATCATCCAACCGAGTGCAATTTTTATAGTCTAATTTTTAAAAAATTTGCTATATCTATCTCCCTCGCATTCTTTGTAGTCTAATCTTTATAATATGGACAACGAGTGTAGTTTGTGCAGTTTATAATTGTTTGGATTAGTGCAGTTTTTATAGTCTAACATAAAAAGGCAGCTTTGAAATTGGACACATGGCAGTTAAATGACAAAAGGATTACTCACCATTAATTTATAAGGACCCCAAGTTCCAACTACAATGTTATTGTTGGTTAAAATTGTGAACTTACTATCAATATTTACATAATATATGGATACCCCTTTCTTAACATTGAGAAACATCTAACATTCTGATCAAACCTTTGTAGTATATAGGCGTATATAGGTTGTATGTTGGATACAGGCGTATATAGCATCATGATGATTGGTTTTTGGCTATTATGTATGTTAATTTGCTTGTGGGGATTCTATGTTTATATAGGAAGTTCAAGTTGGAATGGATCCTGCTGGAGAGCTTCGATACCCATCTTACCCAAAGACCAAAGTAAAACGAAATATGGAAATTCCCATGAATTGGAGCCTTCCAGTGTTGAAACCACCTTTTTGATCATATTCGTTGGATTAAATCTATCTAAAGGTTGAAATTTGTTTTCGGGTTTCCACCGTTTTTGTTGGTTTCATTTGAACCTCTTTGTATTATTTCTATTTATCACAATCAACTTTCTTCTTTTGTAGGTGTCATCTTTTTAGTCAATCGGCTTTCTTCAAAGAGAGTTGTGATTTGTTGGGTGTCTGCTGAAGTTGAATCATCCTTATATAAATTTGTAGGGTGTTTTTGTTTTATTTTTAATAGATTAAACTTCAAAGAATGCTTTTATGTAGTCAAGGGAACCTCGTCTTAGATGGAGTTGATCTAATTCATTTGTTTATTGTATATTACATTTGATAATCAATTTAATTAAACTAACTTTGTACATTCAATTAATACTGGTAGATGATTAAATTTGTTTGGTTTTATCCAATATTTAGGTCAATTATAATCATTTTTATCATATTCGTCGATGCAAATACAAATATTATGTAAAATAATTTCTTCTTTTAACGACTCATTAGTAATTAGATTAGGTTAGGTTGGTGTAAATATATTGGATTTTTAACTATCATATAATTTATCGACGCTTGAGTCCATTGAAACCATAACTCTTATGTATTCAAATCATTTACATTTGTGACTCCCCGCTGCATTGCGCGGGTATACAACTAGTATATATATATATATATATATGTGTGTTTGTGTATGTGTGTGTGGGGTTTAAAGTAGGCGTCACGATAGTGGAATATGAAGTTCACACAGTTCATGGAATCTATTGGTTTTGAACAATCAAAGGCAGGTTATTCTCTTTTTCATAAAGGACATGATGCACTTTTGTAGCCTTCTTAATATATGTTGATGATGTCATCATCACAGAGGCATCACAATCGGCTATTAAACAATTGAAAAAACAACTAAGTAACGCTTTTCAACTAAAGGATCTTGGTGATTTATGGTACTTTCTTGGTCTAAAGATTGCATGTTCCAAGAATGGTATTTCAGTTTTGCAAAGGAAGTACACGTTATAGTTGTTGGAGAATGCGCGGTTATTGGCTGCTAAACCCGTGTTTGTTCTTATGGATCTGAATGTTATGTTAAATGAGTTAGATGGCGATGTGATTGATGACCCAGCTCAATATCGAAGACTCATTGGAGGTTTGATGTACTTGACTATAACCAGGCTAGATATAATATTTGTTATCCATAAACTCATCCAATTCATGTCTAAACCTCGAGTTCCTCACATGAATGCTACTCGTTACCTATCATGGTACTTGAAACAACAACCTGGAGCTGGGGTATTCTATTCGTCCAATTCTTCATGTAAATTGCAAGCATACTGTGATTCTGACTGGGGGAAATGAAATGATTCACGAAGATCAGTGACTGGATTTTGCATCTTTTCGGGAGACTTGTTAATATCTTTTTTTTATTAACGTGGATATCCAACCCGCTATGCGAGCCGACTAATCCCAGGGCGACCACCTGTTTTGCTTTGCAGATAGCCCGGAGTCACCGCATTTGAACCTCCATGGCCACAAGGAGATTTTTATTCCTTCTTGTTAATATCTTGGCGTTCCAAGAAAAAACCAAGTATCTCGTTCGTCAATAGAGGCCGAATATAGAGCAATAACCTTGTAGTTTGTGAATTGGTTTGGATCAAGCACCTGCTCAAAGTTTTTGGAATTTCTCAACCACAGTTAGTATTAACGTTCTGTGAGAACAAGTCTACAATGCAAATTGCTTCTAACCAAGCATTCCATGAACGAACAAAACATATAGATATCGACTACCAATTTTTTCATGAAGAGGTTGCTGACAAGTTTGTTTGTCTCATGCCGGTTCAATTTGCATATCAATTGGTAGATACATTCACAAAGACTTTATCGCGTGCTAAGTTTCAGTTTCTAGTTTCCAAGATGAACATTCGAAATATTTATTTCCCATGTACATCTTGAGGGGGAGTATTACCAGTGTATGAAGGATAAAAAATGTCCTCTTGTTTTGTTTGTTTGGTAGTCTAGGCAAGAATATATATATATATATATATATATATATATAGAGAGAGAGAGAGAGAGAGAG
>NW_020203108.1:5767-16525 GCF_001531365.2 Cynara cardunculus var. scolymus | reverse complement strand
GTAACTCCCAAATAATTATTAGGGAGTTACATAAAGATCAAATTACAAAATGACCCTTGTATTCAATTTATAAGTTACATTTGAACATAAAGTAAAGAAAGAATGTGATTGGTTGATGTTGGTTAGTAGAGTTAACACAAAAAAATAGGTTAGTATTTGAACCACCCTCTATATATATATATATATATATATATATATATAGGTTGGCTATTATACAACCCTTGATATTTGTGCAACCAATACAACCCAATCTCAACCGTCCATTTCATTTGATTAATGTGTGAATTCATAGAAGTTTTTATTGTTTCCTAATATAAAGTATCGACCATAATTAATGAACCATATTCATCTTCCATAAATAGTCAAATCATAATAAATGAACTCTCATCATTTATATAAATATCTCAATACATTGGGTTACATTGGTTGTACAAATGTGATGGGTTGTATTTGAACCAAATACTTTATATATATATATATATATATTCTTCTGGCTTCTGTTTGAAGGTAAGAAAATACAAAATTAATATTCCTTCCATAGTGGAAGTAAACTCCTTCTACAGTTATTTTTAGTGACCCCTTAAAGGAACTAAGGTTTTCTAATATTGCAAATTTCTCTTTCTACTTTTTTGTTTGCATTAGTGGTTGCTTTAACTTCATTTTGAAGTTTGGTATTGTATTGATGCAAACTTTTGATGTACTCTTGCAACCTCTTGTACATGTCTTCTTGAGTTTTCACTTACTTTTATTACCTTTTCATTAGCTTCCATTGCATTTTTCTAAGCTTTTTCAAGTTCTCCCTTTAAATAATCTTGGTTCTTTTCGGAAGCCATCCTACCTTTTTCATAAAGCTACACATCCCGCTGCATTGTGCGAGCACACAACTAGGATATGTGTATCTTTCTGTGTTTGAATCTTTTGCTAGAATTTAAGGGTTTTTATCGAAGTTAAAATTTAAAATCTTTTATTGTTAAAAAGTTCAAAGAATTAGGTTCTGTCCAAGGCTTAGTATCCTTCAAGAACTACAATAGCGTAGAAGGTATCCTTCATTGAACGATTTTGTTTAATTTATGCCTATCTCAATATTTTGTACCTGTATATTTTTTATGGTGGTCATTGTTCCATTTTTTAGGATCATAACAAAATTCATCCAAAGAGAACCAAATATAGGTTTGTTCATATGGGTAATCATGTTCGAACCAAATAGAGGTTTGCTCTTATGGCTAATCTTCTTTCAAAGAGAACGAAGAGGTATGTTCCGGTAAGTCTTTAATGATTTCTCATGGATCTCTTTTTTGTTGCATTTATCTCATCTTTCTCATTTTACTTATGTGAATTGAGAATTTTGACGAGAAGTTTATTATTACAAATGGAAAGTGTCTATATTTACCAAAATCAGGGTTCATTTCATTGTATCTATTTTTTTAAACCAATGAGAACCTGTTCATGTGGGTAATCTTGTTTGGTGAAGTTTGAATTTTAGCATTAGATTAAGGGGTTGTTCGATAACAACTTATTGAGCCATATAACAGATATGGTTGATTTGCGCAACTACACGTATGTGTTCGATAAGAGCTTAATCGCTCAGACAAGGGCTGGTTCACTCAGCTAGAAAACCACTCTCTTATCCACTTAGCCATTAAATTGTATTTACTTTTTCCCAACTACCCCTCTCCCCAACTACTCACATTAAACCCATCAACCACCATAAATTAAAAAAAAGCCTACCACAGGCTTCCTCATCGACTAGTTCTTCTAGGCTTCCCCATCGATTGCTTCTGCTCCATCGTTCTCTACATCACAGGTATGTTATTCTTCCCAAAGTAACAAATGGTCCTTTGATTTGAAGTAACAAACGGTCCTCTGATTTCCTCACTATGCTTCGTAAAACCCTATTTTTTAAGATGAATATTCTAATGCTTTAGGATCAGATTTGGGGGTTTCCTTACTCTACCCACTATTGTTGGATGACACTAGATTTCCATAGACAACATTATGGAGCTTCAAAGTCAGATTAGGTATATTTATCTTGATCAATATGGAATAGAATGAAAGCTCCTATGTGTAGAAAAAAATGAAATGGGTCATAATTATTCAAGCTATTCTGGATGTGGACAATGCGGTTGGCCATACGCTACCACCCTGATATGTTTGACAAATTTATCTTTCATTAATTCTTTAGACTCAATATTTTGAGGAGTAGTCTATTATCCATCTTATTTACAACTTTTCCATCTTTACAGTATATAAAACTTTGATCCACGATTTTTTGGTTTTGTTAATTATTTGTTTTATTTGTATATGTCTTTGCTTCTGTTTCAAGTTGTTGGTATGTTTAGATTATGTGTTTTCACCGATTATGTGTTTCCAACTTGCTTATTTTCAACCTATTAGGTATGGAACAAATAGACGATTCACAACCGCCAAAAAGGACTAGGATAAGATGGAAAAACATGGTTGTTGTAAAAACGTTTCTAGAAAGTTGCATTCTTGAGATAGCTTGGAAGTGAAAGGAAGGTGGAAGTCTACAATCATTGTCTTGGAATAAAGTTTCTGATCATCTGAAAGAGATTTACAACTTTCATGTGATAGAAAGCAAATGCATAACTACTATGACTATTCAAAGGGAAAATATGAGGCATGGTTGAAACTTAAAAATGGAACAGGGAATGTGTATGATCCCTCAACTAACTCGTTTAATTTGACACCCCGAGCAATGGAAACTTGAGATTTAGGTTACTTTCTTGTTACACTTTTTTTCCTTCTATTTAAAATTTGATTAGTTACTTATAATTATTTTTCTAACACAGTCAAATAAATATGTTGAATCGTTAAGGACAACTAATCTTCCATTCCCCGAGTTATGTATGCAATTGTTTGAAGGCAGTGTTTCCACAGGCATCGAAAGCTTTGGACCTCTATCAAATGACCCCGAGCCTTCTGTCCAACCATTCATTGTTTCCAACAATGAGGAAGTGGAGATCTCCAATTCCCTACCCACCTCCTCAACTCCCGTATCTTCAGCTTGTACTTAAGTGAGAACCAACAAGAGAAAGGTTAGCCAATCTGACATAGATGAGGAGATTTTGTCGGTTTTAAAACCATTGTCCGTAAAACATGGGAACCCCGATGGTGTTGAGCCTCCTTCTTACATGGTTTGTCTCAAAAAATCAATGAACTCGGATGGCCAAAAGATGGTTCATTGTACCGTATTGCAATGGCTCTTCTTGGTGACAAGGACAATAGAGAGCCTTGGTTGATGACACCGCTCGAATTTATGGTTAATTGGGTTAAGACGGTTGGAGATAAACAAGGTTACAAGTAGGTGGTTGTCGTTTTATGGTGGATGCTTTTGGCCATTGATGTTTAGGATTATGCTTGATTTTTTGTTTATGTTTATGTTACATTCCCTCTGGCTTCTTTCTTAATGCTTATGATACATTTTCAATGCCTTTTTGGTTGATGCTTATGATATTTCCAACAACTTGGCCATTGATGTATTTGGAATGGTTGGTTTAATGATATTAGGTTTTATGTTAAGTTGGTTTTATGATATTTGGTTGATGTTTGCAAGTTGTTCTATGAGTATTTTTGTAATTTCAGAGTTATAAATGATGTTTACAAGTTGTTCTACGGTTATTTTTGCAATTTTAGAGTTATAAATTGTGATAACCAGATCTTGGTTGTCACCAGAGGTAATAAATATGTGATTATTTGTTATATGTGATTACGTGACAGCATGATAAATTGATACATTAGATCATGTTAGTATGTGAAAATATGCATAATGTAGATACATGAATGAGATTATGTGTATTTAGGAATGCACATGTTTTTATGATATATATATATGTATATATATATGTATGTATGTATGATATGCATGCATGTATGTGCAGGTGTATGTGTGTGATTATGTGATTAAGTGTGAAGGAATGTATGTGATGTCGGCTATAATAGCCGACTTTCTTTATTTGGAGAATATAAAAGGAAGGTTGAGCCTCCATTTGAATTTTTTTCTATTTTTGAGACTGTCTTTAAGCGATTTAAGAAGAAGAAGAGTTGACTGGGCTATAATCTAAGCTTTTCAAAGACTGATTTCAAAAGGCTTTTCAAGGTGAGTGGTTTAACAGCTTTGAAACTCTTTATAATTGCATAAATTGATTGCATAAACTTTTCATTCGAATATTGTCCGGATTAAACCTAAACCGGATGAGGGTTGAGCGGTTTACTACTTCATCGATCAAAGCTTGACCAGAATTAGACTAAATCGCTTAAGGCATGAGCGTTGTGGCCTTAAACCGGATGAGAGTCAAGCGATTTAGACATTCAACCGAACATGTTTACAGTTTGAGCAATTTATGAATTATGAATATGTGTTAAATATTTTGAATGGAGAAGTAGGAATACGACTATAAGATGACCGGTTTATTTTAAATCGGACAAGTATACATAGTGTTGTCCGGATTAGTAATCCGGACAAGGTTGACCGGATTAGTAATCCGGACAAGGTTGACCGGATTACTCGTTGCTTTGTTAAAAATATGATTCTTTTAGAACAATAAATGAGAATTTTGACAAAATGAATTTGAACATATACTAATTCCATTGACTGTGGTCTATTCTTAATGGAATTATTTCATGAAATATTTTGATGAGGAAATAAGGGTGACATATCAAGGAGAGGTGTACCATGGGATAAGGGTGGCATATCAAGGAGAGGTGTACCATGGGATAAGAGTGACATATCAAGGAGAGGTGTACATTTGGATATAAGGGTGGCATTTGTATGTGTGTGTTTCATGATATAACTCTTACTATTATATCCCTTAAATTACCGTGGTCTGGAACCTTTATTTCTTTGTGATTTAAAGATTTAGGATCATGGTTCTTAATGAAAATCATAGTCTGGAAGTTATAGAAGAGGAGTTAATAGGTTTGGGTTGAAACTTTGATTAAACCTTGATTGATTTAAGAGGTTTAATAGTATCATTCCAATTGATTGCGTACATAGAATTTGGCTTGAAAAGTGAAAGGTATTGATATCATGTTCTTACTTGTTCATATATTTGTTATATATATGAAAAGTTGTTTTACTTAAAGGTTTTGGTGATTTTCACCCTGCAATGACATAAATAGGGTAACTCACTAGACCTTTCGGTCTAACGTTCGTTTTGTGATTTTAATATGTATTGCAGGAAGTGCTGAAGGTAAGGGAAATAGAAAAATGTGATAATTTCTTTATATGTTCAACTGCATGAAGAATGGACGATGATATGTATAGTTTTGGTAGATGACCGTGGATTAGTACAAATTTGTTTTGGACCATGTATATTATACTGGTAGATTCTTGTATTAAGGGACCAATGTGAGGTATAACATGTATTTCTTTTATATGAAGTATGTGTTACATGCAATATGTGGTACGGGGTGTTACAAAAAGTGGTATCAGAGCCTGAGTTTAAGAGATTTAGACATTCAACAGCATGATACCTAGACTTAAACTGTTTTATTACATGTTAAGGGTCCCATATATAGTTAGCACCATTGCAAATAAATATGGTGAGTTGAAAGAACAGTGTGTAAGGTAAATTTTAATTATATCTTACCAGTGTAATTATGAATTTACAGGTACACATCTGAACTTGAATACTTCATTATATTTGGGAATGTGAATACGTGATTATTAACACTAAAATCTACAGATGTCTAGCCGAACTAGAAGATCTGAAAGAACGACTCGTCCAGAGTCTGAAGAAAGGGAAGAGTCACCTGTTAATCTTCTGACTGGCACATCTGGAATTAGAGGTAGAGGAAGACCAAGGGGACGAGGCAGAGGAAGAAGCCAGTCTTTAGGAAAGGGTCAAACTGGAATTCATTCCAGAACTTGAAGAATCCCATTCTGGAAATGTTCAGCAGAGATCTATGCCACATCCTGAATATATAACCAGAGATATGTTGGCTGAAGAAATAGGAAAGTTGCAGGAAACTCTAACTTCTATTATGGGAGTTTTAGCCAGAGTAGAAATAGAAAGAATAGAAGTTCATCCCTCGATGCCAGTTACTCACAACAAGGAGGGAGATATCAAAATGTTTTTGGCATGCAAGCCACCAACATTTTCTAGAGAAAGGAATCCAGTGAAAGCCGTGTGCTGGATCAAGGAAATGTAATCTGTGTTCAACACCAATTGGTGTCCAGAAACAGATAAAGTTTGATTTGCTGTTTTCGTATTAAAATCAAATGCTTTGTTCTGGTGGGAAGTTGAATCGTCGACCAGAACAGATGTTTTACAGACATTGTCTTGGGCAGAATTTATGGAACGATTCAAGAATCAGTTTTGCTCTAAAACTGCAGTGAGACAAATGGAAGATGATTTTCTAAAGCTAGAACAGGGAAATAGAACAGTTCGGGAATATACCGAGAGATTTATTGAATACTCTCGTTTTGTTGAACATTATGTTTCAACAGAATCCAGAAAGATAGAAAGGTTGTTAGGATCAAGCGCTTACCACTACGCCAAAAGCAATTGTCTTGGTGAAGGCGCAACTTTATTTCCCTTATAGCGTAGCAGCCAGCGCCACATTTCGATTTAGGAAGATGCTGGTCCATGACCCAACAATCCCCCCCCAGCATCTGCCAGCACTAACAAGAGCTTCACTAGAAGTCAATGGCTGCACAACATGCCTTTCTCATAATTATGCACACCTTGGGCATATTATGCACACCATAGGATTCGAACCCGTGACCTGCTCTGATACCAATTGTTAGGATCAAGCGCTTACCACTACGCCAAAAGCAATTGCCTTGGTGAAGGCGCAACTTTATTTCCCTTATAGCGTAGCAGCCAGCGCCAC
Organism: Cynara cardunculus var. scolymus; assembly: GCF_001531365.2. Taxonomy (NCBI): domain Eukaryota; kingdom Viridiplantae; phylum Streptophyta; class Magnoliopsida; order Asterales; family Asteraceae; genus Cynara; species Cynara cardunculus. Next base: position 9,670 of record NW_020203108.1, on the reverse strand, counting down.
GTATCGATTTAGGAAGATGCTGGTCCATGACCCAACAAAGGTATATTTGGGGTTTGAAACCCTCAATCAGAGAGTTTGTAATTGCCATAAACCCCAATATCTTTTCATTGACATTAGATGCGGCTGAAGTGACCGAACGAAATAAGAACCGACAGCAAGAAGGAAAGGTAGTAGAGAAAAGAAAATGGGAGAGGCCTTCATCTTTTCGAGGACCGAAAACAGTAAGATTTGATAACAAATCTGAACAGAAGATAAGTGAGAAAGTCTGCTCACAGTGCCGACAAGTTCATCAGGGTGAATGCAAGATAGACCTAAGAAAATGTTATATGTGCGGTGAAGCAGGCCATTTGTCTAGAAGCTGCCCACCTAATCGAAGGTGTTTTAACTGTAATTCTCTAGATCATATTCAATCAAACTGTCCCTTGTTAAGAACTCCTCAGTTAACAATGGGGAGTAACGCATCGGGTACTCGAGGAAGGCCTACAATAAATAAAGGAGGGCAAGGAGAGGCGCGGGGGCGGTCCTTCCAAATGACAAAGAACGTGGCAGAAGCTTCACCAGCTGTAGTAACAGGTACCTTCCTTCTGAATTCAATACATGCTATGGTGTTATTTGACTCTGGTACAAACTTTTCGTTTGTATCCCCACTATTTGCTAAAACTGCATGTTTGAATTCTGTGTTACTTGATGATGGATTAGTAGTCGAAACTGCTAATAGTCCGGAAACTGTTACTAGGGTGTTCAATAACTATATTATTGTTATTGAGGGCTATGAACTCTCGATTCGGTTATTTCCTATATCGATGAAGGAATTTGATGTAGTGGTGGGTATGGACTGGTTGGCAAGGTATCAGGCTAGTATTGTTTGTAATCAAAAAATAATCAGAATTACTCTACCAGACTAAAGAACAGTTGTTATTTATGGTGATCGTCAGAATCACCATACTAGTATCTTGACGGTAATGAAGGCTCAGAAAAGTATTCGGAAAAGATGCCAGGGATGTTTGGCATACATTATTGATATTAAGAAAGAAAAAGAAAAAGAGGAATCGATTCCGATTGTTAACGAATATCCAAAGGTCTTTCCAGAAGACTTATCTGGATTACCACCAGACAGAGTCATTAAATTCCAAATTGATCTTGTACCAGAGGCTGCACAAGTAGCAAAAGCACCGTACCGGTTAGCTCCATTTGAATTGAAGGAATTGGTTGCACAGTTGAATGATTTAACTGACAAGGGATTTATTAGACCCAACACTTCACCTTGGGGTACTTCGGTCTTATTTGTCAAGAAGAAAGATGGGTCTATGCGAATGTGTATAGACTATCATGAATTAAATAAGTTGACAATCAAAAACAAATATCCTTTACCAAGGATTGATGACTTGTTCGATTAATTGGTGGGAGCAAGTTATTTCTCCAAGATTGATTTAAGGTCAGGGTATCATCAACTCAAAGTCAAGGAAGAAGATGTTGCCACAACAACATTCAGAACTAGGTACGGGAATCACGAATTCTTAGTTATGCCATTTGGCTTAACTAATGCGCCCACAGCCTATATGGATTTGATGAATATAGTATGTAAGGAATATCTTGATAAATTCGTTATTGTATTTATTGATGATATTCTTATATAATCTAAAACCGAAGAAGAGCATGCAAAACATCTTCGTTTGATATTAGAATTGTAGAAGAGGGAAAACCTGCACACAAAGCTATCTAAATGTGAGTTCTGGTTAAGAGAAGTACAATTCCTGGGTCATGTCATCTCAGAAGCAGGAGTAAAAGTAGATCCAGCAAAAATAGAAGCAGTTGCAAGATGGGAAGCTCCGAAAAACCCTTCTGAAGTCCAAAGCTTTTTGGGATTGGCCGGTTATTACCGTAAGTTCATTCAGGACTTTTCTAAGATTGTCGTGCCATTGACTAAATTGACTCGGAAGAACACTAAATTCCAGTGGGAAGGAGAACAGCAAGAAGCTTTTCAACTGTTAAAAGATAATCTTTGCAGCGCACCGGTATTGACTCTACCAGATGGATCTGAAGACTTTGTGCTTTACAGCGATACTTCAAAGTTAGGATTAGGATGTGTTCTGATGCAAAGAGGAAAAGTGATTTCTTATGCATCAAGACAGTTGAAAGATCATGAGAAGCAGTATCCAACCCATGACATGGAATTAGCTGCAGTGGTATTCGCTCTGAAAATCTGGAGACACTATCTTCTGGGAACGAAATGTCAGATTTATACTGATCATAAAATTTTGCAACATTTGTTCAGCCAAAAAGAACTAAATATGCAACAGCGTCGGTGGATTGAACTGGTTAATGACTATGACTGTGAAATCTTCTATCACCCGGGATAAGCAAACGTGGTAGCTGACGCCTTGAGCAGAACAAAAAGAAGTGGAACCATTAAAGCTGTGGCAATGAGAATGAATTTGGTCTCTAACCTTCGTAAGGAAATTCAGAGATGTCAACAAGAAGCTATGAAAGAAGAATTTGGTAAGACAGAAAGGTTGGGTAAGATGATTTCAACCTTGGAACAGAATGACGAAGGACTAATGTGCTTTCAAGGGAGAACTTGGGTACCATGTTTTGGAAATATTCGGAACATTATATTAAATGAAATCCATAAGCCTGATACTCTATTCATCCAGGCACCAATAAGATGTATAGAGATTTGAAACCTTTTTATTGGTGGCCCAAATTGAAGAGAGACATAGATAGATATGTGGAACAGTGTCTGACATGTTTACAGGTTAAGATTGAACATCAGAAGTCGTATGGAAGTCTTCAATCTTTAGAGATACCTTATGGAAATGGGATCACATTACAATGGATTTCGTCATGAAGTTGCCTCGAACTCCAAAGGGGTATGACGCGATTTGGGTAATTGTTGATCGTCTGTCTAAATCTGCGCATTTTCTGCCAATAAGAGAAAAGTACTCGTTAATAAAGCTGGCACAGATTTATATTAAAGAAATTATAACCAGACATGGTGTTCCATTGTCTATTATCTCTGATAGAGATATTCGGTTTACCTCAAAATTCTGGGAAGGATTGTAGAAAGCCTTGGGGTCTGAAGTTCGACTAAGTACAACTTATCATCTGCAGACTGACAGGCAGAGTGAAAGAACTATTCAGACTCTCGAAGACATGCTGAAAAGTTGTATTATTGACTTCGGGGGATCGTGGGAAGATCATTTGCCGTTGATAGAGTTTGCATATAACAATAGTTATCATTCCAGCATCCAAGCGGCACCGTATGAAGTGTTGTATGGACGTAAATGCCGAACGCCGTTGTGTTGGAATAAGGTAGGTGAAAGACAGTTGACGGGTCCTGAAATTGTCCAAGAAACTTCTGAGAAGATCAAACAGATCCGCGAAAGAATCAGAAAAGTTATGCTGATAATCGTTGAAAGCCGATTGAATTTGGTGTAGGTGATTTTGTGATGTTGAAAGTTTCGCCATGGAAAGGTGTCGTTAGATTTGGAAAGAAAGGTAAACTCAGTCCAAGGTATGTGGGGCCGTTCAAAATATGTAAGCGAATTGGGCCAGTGTGTTGATCCCAAATCTCTCAATAACACTAATAATCTAGTTAATAATAACCAAATTATAGTGATTTGATGAATAAAGTGATGAACACTCATGAAGAAAGTAAGAACAATTAAGAACAATCTTGAGCGTCAAATATTTCACTTTAAAAATAATAAAAACGAAAAGCTACTTTTTACAATAGGCCTAACCACCTATTTATACTAATAAGCTAAATAACTATCTAGTGAGATATTTTAGCTAATCTTCTATTAACAGATAACGTTTATCTAAACTATGGATAAGCTTTAATATCAAAGGTAAACTCGAAGTCTAGCTGTTGACTTGTCATCTCCAGCTGTCATTCATGGT
>NW_020203108.1:2021-5585 GCF_001531365.2 Cynara cardunculus var. scolymus | reverse complement strand
TTTTACATTATGAATTATGGGGTTTAACAATCTCCCCCTAAGTAATGAAATAACAAACACATACTAATCTAGATACACTTGTGAAGAACATAGACTAAACTAATAGAAAAACATCAAATTCCTAATTTTCATTGGCTGATGAAATTCTTACAATACTGGAATCAAAATACATTAAGGCAAAACAAAAATACAACTCATCATGAGATACCTTGATATATTTCTCTGAAGCGCATGAGCAGTCTTCGATACTCGATGACTGTCGATATCTCAAGAATGAGCCGACTCCCTTCTTCTCTTGGCACGTGGTTTCTACCCAGTCTCTCTCTAATGACTTTCTGAAACCATTCAAGTGTATCCGATGAATACTTGAAGGCCTCAGTTAGCCTAAAAACTTTTTAACCCTGAATTCATTCTTGTAAACATGTCCAAGTTCGGGTTGAGTTAGAACTGAGGCAGATCTTGTCTCCTGTATGCCTTGGAAGTCTTCGTTTAGAGGGGCACAAGAGAGTCTCTCAATGCCTAGCCGAAGAGCAATTTCAAAATCACTATCGGCTCTATGGTTCATCAGGGTTTCCATCGTCTTTACTACCGCTCGTTTTGCCATTCCATACCTGATGACGTGGTCTTTCCTCTGAGCCGTGTATGCATATAATTCAATCAAGTCATATGGTTTGAGGTTGATGAGGTCGTTCTCGTTGAACACGCTAACTTGCCCATGTGCTCTCTCCATAGTGAACTCGATGTATCAAATGGCTCGGTTGGCAAATGTCCTTATTTTCAGATCGATGACCCTCCTTATCCCATCATTCGAGAAGACAGCCTGAGGTGCTTGTGTGGTCTATCTAATGAATCTATGGTGTAGGAGGTCCATGGACTCAGGCGATAAGATTGGAGGGTTGATGGTCAAACTTTCATCGCGGTCTTGATATAGGTATTGATGAATGTTCTCCAACAAAATTGGTTCCCTGGGCAGCAAGTCAGGACGTCTCTGCATCGATTCCATGCTCTGTATGATCTCGTCTACCAGGCTCTGAGGAGGTTGCCTTGATGAAGAGGGAGTATCTGCATGCACCACGGGTGTTTGGGTTGAGGGTTGTGTATGAGTTGGAGAGGGTATGGTTTCTTGTTGAGTTGGTTCAGGTTGGGTTGGTTGTGGTTCATTGGGTTCGACTTGGGTGGTTTCTGGTGCATGGGGTTCTGTTGGGGTTTGTGGTTGTTGGGGTGATGAATGTTGGATTATCATTGGTTCTGGTTGTGTGGATAAGGTGAAGGGTTGTGAGGTGCGAGGTGTTGGTGAAGGTGTTAAAGGTAGGTTTGGTGTGGGTGAAGGTTGGTTTATATCTGTTGGAGGGGTGATTGGCTCTTCATCAGTTGATGAGCTCAACACAATGGGTTCTGGGGTTGCAGCAAAAGGAACATGTACATGTACATCTTTAGAGGGCAGAGCCTTTGGTTGGGTTCCTTCGGTTGAAGGTGGTAGTTGTGTTAGTGGTGATGGTGGTGGTGGTGCAGCAGATTCTGTTTGTTGTGCAGCCGCGGCCTCTGTCTCCCCCTCATGAGGTCTAAGACCTTGATCATCGGGGTCTTGGTCTTCATGTCTCGGCCTTTTGTGTTGGCGGTTGCTGGAGCAAGAGGCTCTGGTCCTCTTCTTCTTGCCCTTCCTGAAGGACGTAAGATACGCCTTCAGGGCGGCTTGTCTTCGATTCGCCTCCATTGTTTGGAGGAGAGAGGTGGTGCACTGTTATTCATCGGCTAGGTTCTGGGAGAGAACCCTTGTTGGATGGATGGCCAGATGAACGAATTTGGCACTAATCTCATTGAAAGATGAGACTAGCGCCTTGGACAGATCCCGTAGGTCAGCTCTGGTTGCGAAGTCGGTGGAGGAGGATGAGGCTGGTGGTTGCATGGGGGTGGTGGTGGATGTATATGGAGGGATGGAAAGGTTGGTGATAAGGTCTCTCACCTCTGCAGTGAAAGAAGAGAAGGCTTCATCAAATGATGGGCCTGCATAGGGAGGTTGGGGTGGAGAAGTAGGATGGAGAAATTGGGCTAGGATAGTTACGGGTAATTGGATGGTTTGGATGGAGGCCATTTGGTTGGTGAGGTTGGCAAGGGTAGCATCGATGGATGAGGTGGATTGAGTTGGGGCTTGAGGAGGAATTTGGGAGGTGATGGTTGTAGGTAGTGAGTGAAGGGTTCGAAGGATGGTTTGTAGTTGGGAGATGATATAGGTTAGGTTCTAATCAGCCTCAGTTGCCTGGGCCGTGAGGGTGGTGATGGATTGGATGAGGACTTGGTTTTGTTGGGTGGCAAGGGAGGTTGTGGTGTTGTGATGTTGGGTGATGGTTTGTTGGAGCATTTGAAGGCGGGTGGTATTGGCTTGGGTTTGGGTTTCGATTTGGGTGAGGTGGTGTTGCAGGATTGCAAGGGATTGTTGGAGGTCAGAGGTATTGGTGGAGGATTTGCTATCAACAATCCCTTATATGATGAGTTTAAGGTCTTCCAAGGATCGCATCACTGTATTGACAAAGGCTTGGAACTCGGCCTTTGTGACCAGGTCTGCATGTGGGGTAACCCCTGCAGCAACAGATGCTGCAGGTTGGGCCTCTGCTCCTGAGGCGCCTTCTTGGCCTTGTGAGAAGGTAGGCCTAGAAGGACTTCCATCACGTTCATCATAACCCTCAAGAGAGGAGCTATCTCGTGATGTTGCTACATCAGCTTCCTCTTCCTCAGCTTCAGAGGCCGAGTAAGTGAAGCGAATGTGTTTCCCCTTCAATAGATCAAATATCAAAGGGGGGGTGCACGAAGGGAAGATCGCTCTGAACGATCTTGGGGTTCAATTTCAGAAGCAACACATGCTTCTGTGTGTGTAATGGGGTGTGTCGAGCCCTGAGGCGAAGGGGCTCTTATGTCTTCATCACCTCTCTGTTGAGAGAGGTGTGATGGAAAATGTGGTTCCTCGGCTAATACATCTCTAGAGGCCCGAAGGATGGCCTCTGGATGGTTGGATGGGGTTGGGATTGGACTGGGTCATCCTGTTTCAATACCCTTTTGGCTTTGATCGCCAGGGGTAGATGATGTGGTTGCCTTTTGGGAGGTGGATTGAGGAAGTGTATGAGTAGGGCCGGGGGAGGCACGATGAGTAGCATCATGATCATCTTCATCATCCGATGAAGAGGACTCATGTGCTTCCTCGCTTGGTGGGGGGGACAGCTCTAATCGCTCTGGGATAGCTGCCCTTGGTTCCTGGGACAACATAGAGTGTTCATAGGCTTGGCGTATCTCAGATGTCGATGGAATGACATTGAGCATAGCCCTGGAAAGTGGACGGTTGATACTGTAACCCTCCTTTGAGAGGGTTGGGCGATGTCCATGCATCTTGTGGACAGGGGTGAAGGGCTCCGCAGCTGGTAGACCATGCTTCCTCATTGCGTCCCCAATGAAGAGGGTGAGAAAGCAAGGGAAGAGAACCGCAGGAAGGGGCTTGCCAGCGGCTTGGAGTTTACATTTCTTGAGCACCGTCGTATGAATCTCGTTGTAGATGAGGAAGGCGTAGTCGAGGTT
>NW_020203108.1:0-1516 GCF_001531365.2 Cynara cardunculus var. scolymus | reverse complement strand
CAGTTCTTGAAAAACTCAATCATAACTGCAAAGCGGTCGTCAAAGAGTGTGTTGCGCAGTTTGATAGCATGGTTGTTGGGTTTCATAGGTAAGAAGACAAGAGCGCGGCTGTGGCCGCCGGTGGATTGTGCTCGGCTATCATTGTTGTTTGATTGATGGGAGGCGGAGGAGGCCATTGTTGCAGGTTTGAGGAAGTTGCAGGTTTGTTGTTCGTCAGAGTATAGTTGCAGGTTTATGGAAGCGTAAAGAGAAGATGTAGTAGGAAGAAATGTATTTATAGGCGGTAATATGGTGAGGGAGTGGGGTGTGGGGTGTGGGGGGTGGGGGTGGAAGGGAAACGGTTTCTTGATTATTAAAATACAATAATCATGAAATTTTTTTGGCGGTTTAGGTATTTGTGATATGATTTGAAGAACGTGAGCCGTCTTGATAGTACGTGACATTAATGTTAGATGACACGTGTCAAGACGGGGTTAGGGAGGGGGGAAAATTGAAACGGCTCATGGGGAACAGCCTGTAGATTGTCAGGCGCGTGGTAGTTTGACGTAGTGAATTATTTGAAATAAATATTTATTCCAAATAATATCTTGATGAGGACGTTTCCCAAAAATAATTTAAATTTAAAATCTCATCTAATTGTAAGATTAATACTAATTACGAAGTTTTGGTCTTCTAAAAACCCATATTGTATAGTTTTTAGTCACAAAAGCTGCAATTTTGTATAATCTTGAAAATGATTTTCAATTAAGATGAGTTTTTGTATGAAAATTATTGGCATGGAACCAGAGGAGCTCTGGTTGGTCATGACCCACTGGGTGAGGAACCTGAGGAGCTCTGGTTTAACATCGATGAAGGAGTTCATAGATGTAATGTTGGATTACATGATATAGAAGCCTTGGATAACAAATCGGAGGCTCTAGATGAGCATTGTTAATCCATTATATAGAACCAGAGAAGCTCTGGTTAAATACATATGTAGCATTTAGGTGGGCAGAGGCTCTGGATAGTAGAACCAGAGGCTCTGGATGAAAAATGCATAAACAAATAAGTGAAGATGAAAATGTTGGTCCCCCTCAAAATGCAAGAGTAAGGATTTTGAGCTTTTCAAAAACTCCCCCTCAAACAAATAATAATGAAAAATTTGGTGACAAGAGGCTTTGGTCTATACAACCAGAGGCTCTGGTTGTGAAAGATAATTTATGAAAGGTGGCGAAGTGAAAGTGGAGAAGTGTATAAAAGGGTCTTTGAGACTAGAGGAGCTCTGGTTACAAGGTGTATGAATCCAGAGGCTATGGTCTTTAGAACCAGAGGCTCTGGTATGGTATAGAAGGGTGAGGTGTATACCAAAGTCATAGATGGGAACTTGATAGCGCTGGTTTCAAAGAAATTGGAAACCAGAGGCTCTGGTCTTTGGAACCAGAGGCTCTGGGTGGGAAGGGAATACTTAGTGAATGAAAACTAAGTATATGCCTTGAACCAGAGGGGCTCTGGGTCCAAAGGATAAAAAAAATGAGGA
>NW_020203107.1:21912-23235 GCF_001531365.2 Cynara cardunculus var. scolymus | reverse complement strand
CTCCAAATGACATGAATCGAGGTTATCAATGATCTCTGTGTATAGATCAAGTGATTCAGAAGAGTAAGAAGTAGAAACCTCTTGGTCATTTCTTTCAGAGGAGTCAGAGTCGGTCTTTACCATCCCACAAAAGAGCTCATCCTCTGTGTCCGAGTCTTCCCAAGCAAGGAGACCCTTCTGTTCTTCTTCATCAGAGGATTCATCAGTTACTAACTCACTCGATTGAGCTAGCAGAGACTTCTGCTGATAGTAGTCAGCCTTCTTTCTGTAGAAGGCTGCATCTGTAGGACCTCTCTGTGGAGCCTTTAGCCCTTTTGACCAGCAATCTGCAGCAAAGTGGCCTGGCTTKCCACATCTAAAGCATCCTTCCTTCGACTCTTCCTTCTTCTTCTCCTCTACCTTCTGTGAAGGCTTCTGCTCCTTCTCTCTTGCCTCAGATCTACCACCCTCTGTGAAGTTTCTTCTGTTGAAACTCTTGTACTCCTTCCTCTCACCACCCTTTCTGTATTCTCTGGTGATCAAGGCCAGAGTTTTCATCATCTCCTTCATCGAGACTTCCTCTTCAGAACTCTCCTCACTCTCAGCTATCAGGATCTTCTTCTTCTTCTTTTTCTCCTTCTCTTCCTTCTTTCCAGAGCAGCCATCCTCTGCAACCAGAGCAAGCGGACCACCATAGTTCTTCTTCATTTGAAGGACTTGAGGCTCTTGACTTTTAAGAGAACCAAATAAGTCAGCCAAAGTCCATGCTTCCAAATCCAAGGTGGCCTTCATAGACATGGTTARGTGCATCCATTCAATTCCAAGGCTCTTCAAGAACAGAGGGTTGTTGTCTTCTTCCGTTCTCATTACTCCATACCTTTTGCAGTTGCTAATTAAGGTGTTTAATCTGGAGTATGTGTCCGACAGGGATTCACCCTCCTTAGCCTTGAAGTTGTGGTATTCATCAATGCAAATTGCTTGATTGTTCTTTTGAGTTTTCTTCACTTCTTCGATTTGTTTCTCCAATTCTCCCCAAATGTCCATAGACAGATGGCAATGATCAATACACTCGAAGATCTCATGAGGTATAGCCATGATCAACATCCTTTTGCATTCACTTTCCAATTCAACCAATGCTTTTTCTTCATCATTCCAGTTTGCTATAGGTTTGGGCTCAAAGTGCTCAGGTATTTCATGGGTTGTACCAGTAGCTGGAACTCTTGGAATCAAATTCATTGGCACATGTGGAGGATTGTAGAGAAATTCACAAATTATGTGGTGAATTCCCTCCAAAAAGTTGATCATGTGTTCTTTCCATTGCGGATATTCATCACAGATAAGCGT
>NW_020203107.1:19598-21179 GCF_001531365.2 Cynara cardunculus var. scolymus | reverse complement strand
TGTTGCTGGTCCTCTGTTGTCTTCTGTGGAAGATACCCTTCTGTCAACACTTGCAGAATACTTTTTCATACTTTTACAATAAGTGAATATTAGAGCTAACACACCTCTTATGCAATTACTCATATTTGAAGAAGATGATGATGATGCAAGACCAAGTTGAATAACCGGACAACACTTCTCTCTAATTTACCTAAGATTTCAAATGAGGCAAGAAAACTTGTCTCATACCCAAAAATTTAATATTTATATTTTCTTTTTAGGAAAGTCGGCTACTTCAGCCTTTAACCACACACATGCATACATTCAAACTTCTCATGCATGTATGTATATAATTTTATACACATATTACTTAATAAGCATGCATAATACTATTTCAAGTACGCATATATTCAAATATATATATATATATATATATACATCCACATATTATATATATTCCCATGCAATAAATACACATACTCACATTTTTAACTCATGTAAGCATGTATCCACATAAATAATTAATGATGTAATAAATACCTCGAGTGATAATCAGGACCCGGTTATCACACAAAGAATTATCAATCAAAGAATTATGTTCGATGTATATGAAAATCAAATTTGAATACAAACGAGCGTATTATCACCGAAAATGAGTTTTGCATTTATAGAGCCGTGATAATAACAATTTAAAGGACAACAAAATCAGTTATTGGAGTTATCTAAGAAGAAAAAGTATGCAAGTATTGACTCAAAGAAATACCTGATCAGAGAAAGTACTTGTTTAAAAAAATGAAAATCATTTAAAATCACACTTAGAATAATAAAATCATTTTGAGTTCAAAGAAGTGGTTTGAACATTTAGAAAACATTTTTATATACATAGAAGTTGTCCTTCTTCTACGCATATGAATATAAAGATTAGAAAATCAATACCTGAGTTTGAGATCAGAATGAAATTTAGATCGTGATGCTCCCTCTTGAATTCAGCTCATACATAAACAAATTAGAAACAATGGAGACACCCCCTTGATATGATCAAATAGAGACTCTCACTCCCCCTTAACATATACAAAGAAAGATCTCTTGTCTTGTGTAACACCCCCAAACCACACATTGCATGTAACACTTATTTCTTATAAAATAAATACATGATATCATTCCATTCAGGTCCTTTAGTACAAGAATCTAATATGACAAAATACAAGGTCCAAAAATTCTAATACATCACTTGTACTAATCAATCAAACCTATACATTAAAGTAGATCTTCAAGTAGAAATGCAGATAGGAAAATATTAAATCTTCCCCTTTCCCTTACTGTCTGAACCTCCTGCAACACAGTTAAAATCACAAAAACAAGGGTTAGACCAAAAGGTCTACTGAGATACCCTATTTATGTTATTGCAGGATGAAAATCACCAAAAACCTTTATGGAAAGCATCTTTTCGTATAACAATTATATGAATGAATAGAGACATAATACTAGATTTTTTTCACTTTCCAAGCAAAGCATTCAGCTATACAATCCCATACCTCAAAACCAATCAGGTTTTACATAATGCCACTTTTAAACCTTTTCAAATCAAAACAAGGTTTAAAT
>NW_020203107.1:16211-19128 GCF_001531365.2 Cynara cardunculus var. scolymus | reverse complement strand
AATAATTCAACCTTTGTCCGGATTATAAGTCCGGACAACACACCACATAAAACTTGATCGATTTAACACTTAGAATCAAAATCAACATCATTGTCCGGATAACAAGTCCGGACAACACCCCGCTCATAACTTAACCGATTTAAAACAATTCGGCCACCAAGTGACCATATTCCTACTTCCCAGTTTTAAAAGATAACTTTTCTTACCAATCATAACCCGCTCAACATTTGATCGGTTTAAAACAATCCGGACAATACTTCGTTTAACCCTTGTCCGATTTAAAACAATCCGGACAAGCCTTGTCCGGTTTAATTCCCGGATAAAACACTTGAGCAAAAGACTGATTTCTTTCCAAAAATAAACAACATTCATACAAAACCAGTAATAATTTTATGCAAAAGAGTTTAAAAATTACTCACCTTAACAAGCTTTTGCAATCAAACACTTGAATCAACTTGAATCTCCAGATAAGAATAATCTGGTCAACCTCTTTTCCCTTTTTAAATCGCACAACTTTTTAACCAAAGCAAGAAGAGAAAATATGGAGACTCAACCTCCCTTTTATTCTTTCCAAATCAGGAAAGGCGATTAACAACCCTTTTTCTTATGCATGCATTCACCCTACCATGTATACACTTATGCACATATGCACATACATGCATGCATATCCCATATACTATATATATATATATATTTACATATATATATATATACCATACATACATATAAATATATAACATATGCATTTCATTTTATGCACATTTTCACATCCTAGCATGATCAAACGTAATAATTTATCATGTTATCACGTAATCATTTAATCAAATAATCACATATTATTTACCTTGGGTGATAACCAGGATCAAGTTATCACATTATCCACCCCTTAAAAGAATTTCGTCCTGGAATTCTTTTAATCAAAAAGCCATGGGTATTCTGATTTCATCTTTGATTCCAATTCCCATGTTTCTTCTGGTCCTTTGTGAAACTTCCACCGAATTTTAACCAGATTTATTTCTTTATTTCTCAACACCCTAATCTTTCTGTCGATTACGGCTTCCGGTGTTTCTACAAAATTCAACTTATTGTCTAACTGAATTTCTGGCAATGGTATAGCTAGATTTGGATCAGCCAAACATTTCCGCAGATTCGTCACATGAAAAGTGTTATGACTCAGACTCAACTCTTCTGGCAACTCTAACTGATATGCTACTGGCCCAATTCGCTTACATATTCTGAACGGCCCCACATATCTCGGACTGAGCTTCCCTTTCTTTCCAAATCTGATGACACCCTTCCATGGCAGAACTTTTAACTTCATAAGATCACCTATACCAAACTCAATTGGCTTTCGATGATTATCTGCATAACTTTTCTAGCGATCTTGTGCTGTTTCTATTTTTTCATGGATCTGTTCAATCTTTTCAGAAGTTTCTTGAACAGTTTCAGGACCCGTCAGCTGTTTTTCACCCACTTCATTCCAACATAACGACGTTCGACATTTACATCCATACAACACTTTATATGGTGCCGCTTGGATACTGGAATGGTAACTATTGTTATATGCAAACTCTATCAATGGCAAGTGATCTTCCCACGATCCTCTGAAGTCAATAATACAGCTTCTCAACATATCTTCGAGAGTCTGTATAGTTCTCTCATTTTGTCCATATGTTTGCGGATGATATGTTGTACTTAACCGAATTTCAGACCCCAAAGCTTTCTGTAGTCCTTCCCAGAGATAAATAGACAATGGAACATCGTGTCTGGTAACAATTTCTTTGATGTAAATCTACGTTAGTTTTTCTAAAGAGTATTTCTCTCTCATTGGTAGAAAATATGTAGATTTAGACAAACGATCCACAATTACCCAAATCGCGTCATACCCCTTTGGAGTTCGAGGTAATTTCATAACAAAATCCATGGTAATGTGATCCCATTTCCATACAGGTATTTCTAAGGATCAAAGACTTCCGTACGGCTTCTGATGTTCAATCTTAACCTATAAACATGTCAGACACTGTTCCATATACCGAGCTATGTCTCTTTTCAATCCTGGCCACTAATGAAAAGGTTTCAAATCTCTATACATCTTATTGGTGCCTGGATGGATAGAGTATCGGGATTTATGACTTTCATTTAATATCATATTTCGGATATCTCCAAAATATGGTACCCAAATTCGCCCTTGAAAACACATAATTCCTTTGTCATTTGACTCCAAGGTTGAAATCATCTTACCCAACCTTTCTGATTTGATAAGATCTTCTTTCATAGCTTCTTTTTGACATCTCATAATTTCTTTATGAATATTAGGAATCAAATTCATTCTCATTGCTATTGCTTTAATGGTTCCACTCTTTTCTTCCTGCTCAAAGCGTCACCCACCACGTTAGCTTTTCCTGGGTGGTAAAGAATTTCAYAATCATAATCATTAACTAACTCAATCCACGGACGCTGTCGCATATTTAATTCTTTCTGACTGAACAAATATTGTAAACTTTTATGGTCAGTATAAATTTGACACTTTGTTCCCAGAAGATAATGCCTCCAGATTTTTAGAGCGAACACTACCGCAGCTAACTCTATATCATGAGTCGGAAACTGCCTCTCATGATCTTTCAACTGTCTTGACGCATAAGAAATCACTTTTCCTCTTTGCATCAGAACACATCCTAATCCTAACTTTGAAGCATCGCTGTATACCCACAAAGTCTTCGGATCCATCTGGTAAAGTTAACACCGACGCACTACAGAGGTGATCCTTTAATAGTTGGAAAGCTTCTTGTTGTTTTTTTTCCCACTGAAACTTAATATTCTTTCGAGTCAATTTGGTTAATGGCACGACTATTTTAGAAAAGTTTTGAATAAACTTCCGATAGTAACCTGCCAAACCCAAAAAGCTACGGACTTCAGA
>NW_020203107.1:12870-15331 GCF_001531365.2 Cynara cardunculus var. scolymus | reverse complement strand
TTCTTCTTTTCTCTTTTCTTTCTTCAAATCAATTACATATGCCAAACAACCTTGGCACTTATTTCGAAAACTTTTCTGGGCTTTCATTAATGACAAAATGCTGGTATGATGATTCTGACGATCACCATAAATAATAACTGTTCTCTGGTCTGACAGAATAATTCCGATTATTTTCTGATTACAAACAATGCTAGCCTGATACTTTGCCAACAAGTCCATACCCACTACTACATCAAATTCTTTCATTGGCATGGAAAATAATCGGATCGGAAGTTCACAATCCTCAATAACAATAATACAGTTATTGAACACACTAGTAACAGTTTCCTGACTATTAGCAGTATCAACTACTAATTTATCATCAAGTAGCACAGAATTCAGACATGCAGTGTGAGCAAACAATGGTGATACAAACGAAAAGTTTGCACCAGAGTCAAATAACACCTTTGCACGTATTGAATTCAGGAGGAATGTACATGTTACTACATCTGGTGATGCTTCTGCCTCGTTTTTAGTCATTTGGAAGGATCGTCCCCGCGCCCCTCCTTGCCCTTCTCTATTCACAGTAGGTCTTCCCCGTGTACCCTACGCGTTGCTCCCCATTGTTAACTGTGGAGTTCTCAATAAGGGAAAATTTGGTCAAATATGATCTGGAGAATTGCAATTAAAACATCTTCTGTTAGCTGGGCAATTTCTAGACAGATGACCTGCTTCACCGCACTTATAACATTTCCTTGGGTCCATTTTACATTCACCCTGATGAATTTGTCGGCACTGTGAGCAGACTTTCTCACTAATCTTCTGCTCAGATCTGTTATCATATCTAACAGTTTTCGGTCCTCGAAAAGATGAAGGCCCCCTCCTATTTTCTTTTCTGAACAACCTTTCCTTCTGATTGTCTATTGTTATTTCGTTCGGTCACCTCAGCTGCATCGACTGTTAATGGAAAGGTATTGGGGTTCATAGCAATAACAAACTCTCTAATTTAGGGTTTCAAACCCCAAATATACCTCTCTATCTTCCTGGATTCAGTTGAAACATAATGTTCAGCAAAATGAGAGTATTCAATGAATCTTTTGGTATACTCCCGAACTGTTCCATTTCCTTGCTCTAGTTTCAAGAAATCTTCCCCATTTGTCTCACTGCCGTTTTAGGACAAAATTGATTCTTGAATCTATCCACGAATTCTACCCAAGACAGAGTCTGTAAAATATATGTTTTGGTCGATGATTCAACTTCCCAGCAAAATAAAGCATTTGACTTTAATACAGAAACAACAATCGAACTTTATCTGTTTCCGGACACAGAATGGTGTTGAACACAGATTCCATCTCCTTAATCCAGCACATAGCTTTTACTGTATCTCTCTCCCCAGAAAAGGTTGGTGGTTTGCATGACAAAAACATCTTAATATCTTCTTCTTTGATGTGGGTGACTGAAGTAGAGGGATGAACTTCCACTCTTTCCGTTTCTACCCTAGCCGGTATTCCCATAATAGATGTCAGAGTTTCCCGCAATTTTCCCATTTCTTCTGCCAACATATCCCTGCTTATATATTCAGGATGTGGTACCGACCTTTCCTGAACATTCCCAGAGTGAGATTCTTCATGTTCAGAATGTGTTCCAGTCCGACCTCTTCCCTGAGACTGACTTCTTCCTCTGCCTCGTCCTCTAACTCTTCCCCGACCTCTATTTTCAGATGTACTAGTTGGTAGATTTACGGGTGATCCTTCCCTTTCCTCAAATTCTGGACGAGTCATTCTTTCAGATCTTCTAGTTCGGCTAGACATCTGCAAAGTTTAGTGTTAATAATCACGTATTCACATTCCCAAATATAATGAAGTATTCAAGTTCAGATGTGTACCTGTATATTCATAATTACACTGCCAGATGTAATTAAAATTTACCTTACACACTGTTCTTTCAATTCATCATATTTATTTCCAATGGTGCTAACTACGCCCGGGACTTTTAACATACAATAAAACAGTTAAGTCTAGGTATCATGCTGTTAAATACCTAAATCTCTTAAACTCAGGCTCTGATACCACTTCTGTAACACCCCCAAACCACACATTGCATGTAACACTTATTTCTTTTAAAAGAAATACATGATATCATTCCATTCAGGTCCCTTAGTACAAGAATCTAATATGACAAAATACAAGGTCCAAAAATTCTAATACATCACTTGTACTAATCAATCAAAACTATACATTAAAGCAGATCTTCAAGTAGAAATGTAGATAAGAAAATATTAAATCTTCCCCTTTCCCTTACTGTCTGAACCTCCTGCAACACATAGTTAAAATCACAAAAACAAGGGTTAGACCAAAAGGTCTACTGAGATACCCTATTTATGTTATTGCAGGGTGAAAATCACCAAAAGCCTTTATGGAAAGCATCTTTTCATATATATAACAATTATATGAATGAATAGAGACATAATACTAGATTTTTT
>NW_020203107.1:6663-12255 GCF_001531365.2 Cynara cardunculus var. scolymus | reverse complement strand
TTTTAAATCGCACAACTTTTTAACCAAAGCAAGAAGAGAAAATATGGAGACTCAACCTCCCTTTTATTCTTTCCAAATCAGGAAAGGCGATTAACAACCCTTTTTCTTATGCATGCATTCACCCTACCATGTATACACTTATGCACATATGCACATACATGCATGCATATCCCATATACTATATATATATATACATATATATATATATATAAATATATATATATATATATATAAATATATATATATATACCATACATACATCTAAATATATAACATATGCATTTCATTTTATGCACCTTTTCACATCCTAGCATGATCAAACGTAATAATTTATCATGCTATCACGTAATCATTTAATCAAATAATCACATATTATTTACCTTGGGTGATAACCAGGATCAAGTTATCACATCTTGAGTACAATGTGGAGGATGGATATCAGTATGATCATTCTGAACATCGTACTCATCAACATTAACAGCTCATATTTCCTACTATTATAGCTTGAGTCTTGAACTATTTTGTTCAGAAGTCACAACAATCACTGAAGTACAGGTTCTAAACTGAAATGTTTAGAAGCTAAATCACTGAATTCTGAGTTCTAGTTTGATTTATCTAGAAGTCTGCAACATTGAGAACCAAGTTGTAGACCGAGTTATCAAAAAATCTGCACAAAAATCACTTAGAAACGTTTGGGTCAACATAAAAAAGATTAGTTGATATAGCTTTAACGTGCCATTCATACATTTGCTTTGTGTGAGTCTCTAACAATGATCAATCTTCAATAAAGCTTCATAACAATGGCACATCTGAGTATTTCTTCAAGAACACATACGAGAGAGATGAGAGAGAAAGTCAATATCTAAGATTTGGTCAAACTCATATTACGTAATCAGAATATTACAATGAAGCTCTCTTCTTCAAAATACAAGATAAATACCCTTTATATAGGGTCAAACATTAAAGTTCTAGTCAAAGTCAAACTTACAGAAAAGTCAAACACGATTACGTTTACAATTATAGACAATATTTAACTTTCAAGACGAATAAATTTAATACTGATTTTTAGTTCTAACATTCTCCCCCTCTGTATTCAGACTTGAAATAAATTCCGCGCTTTAAGTCCTGTTTGAACTTTGAAACTTTAAGCACATATGTCATCTTCAAAAACAAACTTCAACTTGAAATCTTCAGGCAATTGTTTGTTGCAAAAGATCTTCTAACATTCTCCCCCTCGAATGTAGAACATCGATGATCTTCTCTTTTGAAAATGTAAAACAGTAATCATCAGAAACAATGTACAAGATGTGATCTTCAAATGATCTTCAGACAACAAACCACAAACTTTCTCTTTGGTAAACTTTTGAAACATTGATCTTCTCATTCAAAAACTCTCAGTCGTTGTAGCATCGGAATAATCTTTTGGAATCATCTCCAGTCGCAATTCTTTTGAGTTTTTTGCCAAATTTGAAGTTACTCCCCCTTGATCTTTTCATCAGAATCCCTTTAAAATGTTCGGAAATGAATATTTCATTCATTATTACATACTCCCCCTTATGAAGAAAAGAGAATCATTCCATCATACACAAGAATGAATGAAATTTTCCACGTAAGCTGTTAGGACCTGTAAATTTAGCTTTGATATTGATCTCTTACTCTGAATGAACTCTTAGGATGATCACAGTGCAGCGTTAACAATTATAAGAACAAAACAGAGTAATTAAACCAAGAACACACAGTTTAATATGAGAAAGAAGATGAACACAGGAGAATAGCTTCAAAGGTTTTCAATTCATTCAATTGAAAATTAGACGATTACAATACGGAAGCACACTGAATACAAAGGCCTAAGCTGCTATTTATACTAGACCCTAACGACCTTACTGACATGATCTAGAAAGTGAAATCATCTAAGCCATCCAAATAAAGTCTATTAAAATCTAGTCACGTGAGAAGCACATACAGCTAACAACCTTTGAAAAATAGTAGAACAGGATCTTCACCGAAGACGAACCCGAAGACCCTCTGTGAGCCATCTCAGAGGCTCTGCTGTAATAGACTTGTAGGTTCTTATTGCCAGAGGACCATTTTCCAGAACCTCTGTGAGAGACATCAAAGGTTCTGTCATTCTTGACTTGCACGATGAAACAGCTTCTGTTGCTGGTCCTCTGTTGTCTTCTGTGGAAGATACCCTTCTATCAACACTTGCATAATACTTTTTCATACTTTTACATTAAGTGAATATTAGAGCTAACAATCTCCCCCTAAGTATGAAAAAGTAAAATTGGACAAAAGAATGCAAGAAATGACTAATTGAAAGAATTACAAGAGGAGATTAAACTCATCCTCTGAAAAGAATTACATAAATTGAAAGAATAGAAAAATTTGTTGCTCAGGCCTATACTATTACGGAAGATTAGTCCATAGCAGATTCTGGATAGTCATCTACGGCAAATTGCATATCTGACTTGATGGTTCTGTAGACCTTGTATATCCACTCTCTGAAGGAGACTTGAACTTTAATTGTTTCCAGAAGACCAGCCACTTCGTCCGCCCTTAGATGCCCTCTGTGCACCTCTGCCACCATTCTGCTAAACACCCACTCTACGGACTCTGTCGAGTACTTGTTCACCTCTGCCGGATCAAAAACCTTAGAATGTCATCCTTGTCCAAGAACACAAACCCAAAGACGGGATTGWGGACAATGGTGTTGGGATGACATCTAAGCAACCAACTTGGCCTGTTCTTTGGAGGGGAAATCTTCAAATCTGTTTGGGCCAACCTCATCGTGATATCGAAGTCCTTCTGGCTGTAGTATTTTACTTGAGCGTGCATTACTTCGATCAGCCTTCTGAGGGAAATCGAATAGCTTGACCTCCTCTCCATGTACTTGTTAAGAATTTTGTGCAAGAAGATAAGATCAAATACACAGAGGTTGTGGAGGTCAGTATCTGTGAAAGTGTATAGGTTGCCGTCATCCCTCTTCACCAAATATTGAGCATAAAGCACGGTCTTCTTCAGCATAGTCCTTGGAGATATGGTTTCAAGAGAAGTTATCACGTGCTCTGAGAAGACCTGCTCGCGTGGCCTTGTGAGTTTTGAGAAGTGAAACTTTGCTGCGGCAGAAGGAATTCCTGTAAGCTCTGTATCGTAAGGGGGCTCTGTGTCCACGGTAGAGTAATGCCACCGCAAAATCTCCTCCACAGTGGTTACAGGCTCTGTTTTTTGCACTTTCTGCGTTGGAATCTTGCTCATAGATTCAAGTATCTCAGAAACCCTCCGCACTATGGTAGATTCTAGTATTCTGGTTTCTTCTTCTTCTAGAATCGACCTCTGGGTGGACCCTTCTGGTAGGATTGGCTTGACAGTTCCTACCAGAGCGTCGAACGTAACCGTGGACGTTTCCTCCTTCGCTATTTTAGAGGAAGAGCCTTCTCCATCTCTGGGGATAGGGGCTCTGCCCTTTCTTGCTTGTGCCTCTACTAAAGATGCCTTTAACGCTCGAACTAGGTCTGGGTCATCATACTCTTCATCATTTTTCTCCTCTGGCATCTCAGAGCTTGACCCCTTCTGTGGCGACTCCTCTATAGCTTTACCCTTGCCTTTCCCCTTAGGCTCTGGAGATTTATCTTTTGAGAACAGGGCAGCTGCAGAGTCCACTATCTTTAGTGGTTTGGCAAAGGTTGTCTTCTTTGGCTCTTCAGCTTTCTTCTCTGTCTTCTTCTCCCCCTCATGACGATCATGGTCATCACCTCCTTGATCGTCATGGATTTTAGTGGCTTCTACTTTGCAAGTAATAAGGGGAGCCTTCTTCAAACGCCTCAGGAGTCTGGTAGCCGCCTTCTCCATCTATTGAATGACCTCCTCAGCAAGCACAGAGGCAGTGCTGATATCCATCTATGTGGCCCACTTTATTTTAGAGATTGTAAAACCCAAAATTTGAGAATAAATAATTTATCTTTATTTACAATTTCTATTTTTAATTATATTAAATAGAAATTTAATAATAAGTCTAAAATCGGGCCAAAAGAGAAAGAAAAGTCAAGCCATGGGCRAAGGTGTAATTTCGCGATAGTTAGAGGGCGGGGTCGGGTGTAAACCGGCCCAAATCAGAAGGACCTGTTGTGTAATTTTGCAACAGACCGCACAAACAGAGGAGGGCCTGTTGTCCTCGTTAGGAAGGGCAGGAAAGGGCGCATGCATGACCTGGCCTCTTTGAGGAAACTGCAACCTGCATGGCKGCAGGCTGTGAAGAGGACAGTCTTGCAGCCTAAAAATCGGGATTTGGCCGATTTGGTCAACTAATAGGCCAAATCGCTTGGGTTTAAATCAAGGATACTGGCCGAGAGTGATTATCTCTTGAGAAGAAGGAATCATGAGCTTGAGAGAAAGAGGAACCAGAGCTCAAGACCAAGCAAGAACACCCCTTGTTTCCTCGACGTTTGGAGGTAAGACCAAATCTTATGTTAATTATGTCTAATGATGCCTTTGGTCATGTATAGAACCCTGGAAGGCTCACAACCAAACCTTGGTTTTAAGGATCGATTCAAGGTTTAGATTTCATATAGTAAGCCCACTGTGTCACACTGTAAAAACCACGTAGAGGCGGGCATACAGAAGCTCTGCATGAGAGCACTGTAACGTGTTAGAAACTCTGCATGAGTTTTGTATTAGGTTGTGAGAGCTCTGTGACGAGCTCTGTACCAGATTATGCCAACAGAGGCTCTGGTTGCGAGAACCAGAGGGCTCTGGAAGGCTCTGGATGAAAAGAGAGAGAGACCAGAGGGGCTCTGGCCCTTAGTATTGAATAATTTTCTAAGTATGGTTAACCAGAGGCTCTATGAAGACCATAAGATCTGGAAGAGAGACGAGAGGGGCTCTGGTCCTGCGTTGAAATATTTTCTAAGTGGCTAAGAACCAGAGGCTCTGGTCATGAAGACCAGAAGCTCTGGAAGAGAGACCAGAGGGGCTCTGGTCCTGAATACAAATATTTTCTAAGTGTGATTTAGAACCAGAGGATCGATGGACGGGCTACTAAATATTTTTTAAGTATGGTATACAACCAGAGGGGCTCTGGTCCTGAAGGACTTAAGAGCCCAGAGGCTCTGTCATTACCACCAGAGGCTCTGGTCGTTCACAGAGGCTCTGGCCTTCTTCCAGAGTCATTTTAAGATATATATGGCTAGACAATACACCTTATGTTGGGACTCACGTTTCTATAATTTTGATTGATGTAAGGAGCATTTAAGCATAGTTGACCAAGGTTGACCCTAGCCAACGTAGTTGACCGTAAGTTGACTTTTATGTAGCCTTTGGGAGAAATTAATCATTATATGCTATATGCTATCATAAATTGTAGGTTACCAGTCAGCAGCGTTAGATAAGCAATCTACATTATCAGGTGAGTCTTCATGAGACTTACACTAGGATGCATACCTACGTATAAACTTATTTGCAAGCATTATATGATTTATATGATGATGGTACAAATGCATGATGTTTCAAGTTACATACATGATATGTTTTACATGTATGACGTTTTTATGATCAGTTGCATGCTATGTGTTTAACCAGTTTTCGAATAACTCTAGC
>NW_020203107.1:0-6078 GCF_001531365.2 Cynara cardunculus var. scolymus | reverse complement strand
TTAGCTTAAGCTTAAACTGAGAAGATTGTTAGAGCCTTAGTTTAAGGTAAAGAGGTTAAGATTTACTTAGCCTGAGCTTAAACTGAGAAGATTATTAGAAGCACATGTTCATTATGTAGTAGCGTTGCTTAGCATGCGATTAAGCTTGATCCTACATCACTACTCGACTTAGTGATTCTTTTTTTAAATTGTAGGAAAATGGTGCACACCATCCACACCAGATCTATCAGACGCGGTCGCGGGCGTGGTTACGGAGCACGTAGGACACCACACGGGCTAGGACCAAATAGGGGACCCGTTGATAATCGCCGCCCCAGCACCAGTCATGTTTCCTGCTCCCGGTCCAGAAGTGATAGTCTGGCCGACGCCTGTGAGGTGTCGTCACAAGAGCCCAGCGGGAGGAAGACCACATCCGAACCATCGATGGACTACACGCCCCGCACCCCGACGCGTGAGGACATGATGGAAACTATAGAGGCCCTGGAGGGCGAAAACACAAGGCTAAGGGAGAGGTTGGCCCGAACCGTAGATGACAACACTAGACTAAATGAGTGGCTGAACAATCTTCAGCGGGCACATGTCGAACAAGGAGGAGCCCTAATCGAGTTGACTGAAGAAAATACAGATTTGTCGGACCAGTGTCATGCCCTGATTTGGGATAAGGTTGTACTTGAACAAGAACGGAGGATTGCTACTCACCCCGTAGGCACCAGAATCAAGGACAGGGTTCGCTTCTATAAAAGAGTGACCATAGATTATGCGGACATAGTAAAGGACTATCTCTCCAACTGGGTTCAATGCATCAGAAATGGCCCAAGGGCTAGTGTGCTGTGGTGTTCCCTACCATCTACATCCTATGAGCAGTGGTTGAGGGACCCTTATCTCCCTTATTACCCAGCCGATCAGTTCTAGACTTAGAGTCTTTTGGAAGGAGTGGGAGAGAAATCTTTTGAGTATAGAATGTAATAGTGAAGGTCTAGATAGCTGACCAAGCTATCAATAGATTTCTTTTTGATCAATCACATGATTAAAGTGATATGTCAGGATTTCGTGAATCCCATCTTCTGTAGGTAAATGGGATTTGTAATATCTCTCTCCTCGGGATTTTATTGACATGGAATATAAATATATCTTTTGAGCATTACGAAATTTTCGACGCAAATTTCTTATTATGCATTTCGCCTATACATAGTGATTATTTATATATGAATGGAATGAATTATGTTGACTTTAGAACCTTACTAAAGCAATAGTACCCTATATTATCAGTATGGTTTCTCGTGGATCAACAAGGAACGCTCTCAATGAGGGAGGCATTAATGGCTTAGCCCCACCAGCAGTTCGGGGACGGACACGGGCCCAGAGTCGAGGTCGCGGAAGTGCCCGAGCCGCTAATTCGAGTATGGCCCCATCCGCGCCAGCTACTTTGGCTATCGGTAGGAGCCAAGGGGATCAAGGGGAAGAATTTCCTCTCACGAAGGAAACAATGAAGGAGCAGATGGCACAAGTCCTCCGGGACACATTGCCAAATATGCTTAAGGAAATGTAAGGCGACCGATTTAAGGATAATGAAGAAGGAAGGGAAGAAAGTGTTCAACATGAGAACACTCAAGCCACCGGAAATATGGAAGTATGTGACAAGGAGAAGGTAGAATCGCCCATCATGGGGATCACCGAGTTGGCAGCAAAAGAGAGAGGATACAGCTTCAAAACATTCAAGGGCACCGGGCCAAAGGAGTTTAAAGGGATAGAAGGCCCAGTTGGCCTGATGAACTGGATAGCCAAGATGCAAAGCTGTTTCAAAATTTGTAGGTGCACGGAAGAACAAAAGGTAACTTATGCTGCTACGACCTTTGTGGACTATGCACTGCACTGGTGGGAGACTGAGTGCGCAGTCAGAGGTGATGAGGAGATTGCTGCCATGGCATGGGAGCAAATGAAGAAGATGATGATGGATAAGTATTGCTCGCAAACAGAGGTGAACAAGCTAGAATCCAAATTTCTGAGGTTGAAGTAAGGATCGTTGTCAGTACAAGAATATGTCAACGAGTTTCTTGAAAAGGCAAGGCTCACCAAATATCAGGTAGCCACCGAGGAGAGAAAGATAGGCCGTTTCAAGGATGGCTTAAAAATCAAGATCAAGCGGTATGTAGACATGACTAAAACAACCACGTTTGTACAAGTAGTGGAGATGGCAAAGGTGGCGGAAGAGAACAACGCTAGAGAAGGTAGTGATAGAAGAGAGGCGAAGAGAAGATGGGAAGGATCGAGCAAGTTCCACAAGAAATCCAAATGGATTCCGACTCTGGCAAAAACCCGAAGCAAGGAACTCACCATTCCTCCATGTAGCAAATGCAACAAGAGGCACAAGGAAGAGTATAGAGCGGGGAGCCTGACGTTCTACCAGTGTGACAAACCGGGGCATACCGCATGAGAATGCCCGAAAGGAAGGACATGTTATGAATGTGGAGCTACAGGACATTTGCGTCCTGACTGTCCAAAACGTCGCAATAGTGCGACACCCCACGGGAAGACGGGGAATAACGGATTTGGAAGAAGACCGGAAGGTAGGAAGGAGCTACCTAAGGGACACGGCCGAGCTTACAACATGACTTTGGAGGAGGCCAAGGAAACACCGGACGTCGTATCTGGTATGTTCCCTATCAACAATGTGTATGCACATGTGTTATTTGATTCGGGTGCGAATGGTAGTTTTGTGTCTACTGCTTTCTGCCACTATCTGGATAAGAGTGCCTGTAGGCTAGACAAAACCTACACTGTAGAGACAGCCAACGGTAGTCAGTGTAAGGTAGATGAAGTATTTGATGAAAGCACGATCGTTATAGATGGGAAGGATTTCCCTGTTAAGCTTATGCCAATGAGCCTAGAAGGTTTTGATGTAGTCTTGGGGATGGATTGGCTGTCCACCAATCATGCACAAATAGTATGCAATAAGAAGAGGGGTTGCGTAGGGATGATCAATGCCAGGCAAGGGACAGGCATAGAGAGTTGCCTATTGTCATCTTGTTTTAGTTTTTTGTCTAAAATGCACTGTAATGATCTTTTGTAACTCAACCCCAAAAGTAAGTGGGTTAGAACTTGAGTTAAGCTTGATAATTTCAAAGACTTCCGCTGTAATAGTTTAGATGGTTTTAAATTAGCCATCTTTTTGGGTGCATTTATGAAAGAAAAGGATTCAGATTACGTAACATTTCTCTTGAATGAAAATGAGGATGTTACAGAGATGTTGCGATAGATTTCATTTCTGAAGGTGTCACCCTCTTTGATGAGCTTTGAAGTGCAGTCTCTTATTGATTGGTTGGAAGCTCGGGCTTCTTTGAGGAGTTGGTCTGTATATTTGCGCACGATCTCTCCTAGGGCTTCAACCATTGCGTCTAGCTCTCTATGAGTGGCTAGATGGTTGATGTTTGCCTCGGAGGATTTGGTATCAACGCCATAGGTGACTGCAGAGGAGAACATCTGCTTGATCTCATCCTTGAAGGCAGAATAGTCTGTGTAGCCGGCAGAGATGAAATCAGCAGCAAACTGGGCGACTACCTCTTATAACTCTGTCTTCAGCTTTTGGATTGAGGAAGGGTTGAGAGACAGAGCGCTGAAAGCTTATGTGAGGTCGTCTTTATGAAGGACAGAGCTCTAAAGGGCTGAAAGAGTCGCCTTGAGTTCTGAAGTTGTGGATGTCAACTCCTTAAGAGCCTCTGTTATTGGTGCAAACGCCTCTGTTATTGGTGCAAACACCTCTGTCGATGGTTGAGAGGTGAACAAGCTTTTCAACTCGTCCAACCTCTGGAATACCGTTGGGGCGAAGGTTTGTAACTCCCCCTTCGTCACATAGGTATCCTGGGAACCTAGATCACCAACACATGGTAACCTAGTAGCCTTGGACTGTGAGGCGCCCTCAGCGATTGGTTTTGCGATGTGAGCTCGAGGACTTCCACCGGATCCTCGAACATCTCCAATTGGAGAGCCGACCAGTGTACTGTCGATATCGTGCCTAGTAGGTTCAGAGCCTAACTCGACAGAGGGATCGAGTGGAGACTTTGGGCGTTCTAGACCGGCAGCCTCTGCGAACCTCTCGCATGCCTCTGAAGCATGACTTGGTTGTTCACTCAAGTGTGGAGGGGCAACGGATGCCTCTCTGGGTTGTGACAAGTCCTTGGGCGAATGGACTCTTATTTTAAAACCAGCATCCTTTTGAAAGGATATTGGAGTATATTGTGGTTCCTTGGCTGTGCATTTGACAGAGGACGAAAGAATTTCCTCTGCGAGGTTGGTTTGGGTTAGGTTCAGTGTGTGCACGCCTTGTTCAATAGGGGCTCCCTCTAGAACAGGGTCCCTAGAAACGTGGGTAGCACTAGGAGGGGGGCTAGGATGTGGGCCTTTGGCATCTTTTACTCCCTCTTCTATCTCCAACTCTTCTTCTTCGTCTTCTAATACGACCTCTGTCCCCAAATCAGCTACTTCTGTAGGCGCTTTAAACTCTTGTTGAATTTGGAAGATTACTTCATGTATCTGCTCTCTTGGAGACTCTTCGTGAACCACCTTACGCAACCTTCTGCGCTTTGGAGCAGCCTCTGCAGGGCTTTCTGGGATTACAGCCTCTGTGACCACCGGTTGGGCCTTCTTCGATTTCTTCTTCTTTGGCTTTTGCAGAGGACTGCTTGGTCCCTCTTCTTCTGCGGGTCTCTTCTTCCCTTTCTTCTTCTCAGAAGAGTCAAATCCCTTCTGAGTCTTCTTAGTCTTCTTTGGTGGGGGACTTGCTACTCTCGGTCTGTCCTCACTCACCTCTCTAGCCTATGCTGGCTCCTCCCTTCTTCCCTCTACTCTCATTTTTTGCACTTTCTCACCTAAGGGGATACCTATGCGTGGAGGGGTTTCAGGGACCGGCTCTGGCCTCCTGTATCCACGTCTGTATTCTTTCCTATCTTCGTGCCTAAGGTATTTGAGCCTGGATTTTGATAAAGGTCTTGGGCTTCTGTACCCTAGCTCATGCTCTGTGGGGTGGAACTCCTTCATTGGATACAATCTGGCATTAGGCTCGGCAGAGGGCAGCTTCTCTGCAATCATTTCACCAAAGACCAGACCAAAGAACCTCTGTAGGATAAGGTTTGGATGATTGAGGTCCTCTTTGGCCTTCTTTTGCGCCTTCACTTTTGACTTCTCACTCCTTTGTGTAGGGCACTTCTTCTTGATTAAACCCACCATATCTTCGAAGATAAGCTGTGCGTAGTCAAGGGGCAGGTCGAAATAGATTCCATATACAATGGAAAGCATTGCGTGAGACGCTTGGTCATGGCTTCCGACCTTCCCTGTTAGGCAACAATTGTTTATGGAAAACAGAGTATTCCAAATTGGGGGAAGGCCTTTTCATTTGAATTCAGTCCTTTTAGCAATTTTTGTCTTGGCAGTGTAGGAGTGAAATTCAAGAAATTGGATCAATTCAGCGCCTGTTGGTGATGGGGCAAAGGTATCCAAATTAAGAGTTGCCAAGGAGGGTAGGCGGAGGGCTGTTCGCAGGGTATTAACGTTTAGTTACATAGGTACAAAGGATTTGTTGATTGGGTGAGAAGCATAACCAACAATGCTTAATCCAGAGTTGTCCAAGGTAGTGATATTTGAGCTTAGTAAGAATTGGGTAATATATGTTTCAGGTGTAGGTTTGGTGGCTGARAGAGCATAATATAATGGATGGTTACGAAGAATTTCAAGGAGGGGATAAGTAAATTCAGGGAAACCTGAATGAGATGGAGTGAAGTAATAATTGTTGGGTTTCTTGACTAGAACTACTTTCTCGTATCGATTTTGAAAAAATGATAGAGCGTGAGAAGTTAGGGCTTGGGATTGGGTTACCTCGTTGTCGCTTGAGACATTAACAGATTGAGCGGAGGCTGAAGATGAAGACATAGTTGCAGGTTTTTTAGTGAAGCTCGAAATTTGCAAGTTCGTCGGAGAAGAAGGATATTGTAAAGGGTTACGTTTTGGGGGGAAGGGGTATTTATAGTGAGGGATTTTGAAATGAACCGTTTATTGGGAGAAATAGCGTGATGAGTGGCTATAGGG
>NW_020203106.1:21241-23553 GCF_001531365.2 Cynara cardunculus var. scolymus | reverse complement strand
TTTTACTTTTTACTTTTTATCTACATTTACTATTCATCGTCGTCTCCGCTTAACTCTCTGGTTCATCGTTGAAGTCTATCAATCTCTTCTACTGTTCCATCTCTTTGCTAATCAAGGTTTACATCATTTGATTYBTTTATACATATACCTTGATCGTATGGGATTCATATTTGAACATTTGGACTGATTGGACTTAATCTGTATGTTCTCTCATATCGAATCTGAAAATGAATCATAAAAGGATAAACATAAATAAAAACAGTTTTATCTTTGTTTGGTTGTGTGTATTTTGATTTTTTTTGTGTGTATTTTGATTGTTTAGTGCGTATTTTGATTTTTTTTAGTGTGTATTTTTTATTTTTACTGTGTTTGAATGTTTTCGTGTTGAACGGATATCTCACCGGACAAGGTGATCGGAGTTTACTCCGATCAACCTTAATCCGATTGATGATTGTCCGATTTAATTTCTTTTCATGTTAGACTTAGTTTTTTTGTGAATGTTTTCTTTGTTGTCCGGATTTCTAATCCGGTCACAAACCGTTTTCTTCTAAGTGTTGGTTTGATTTGTATGTTGTCCGGACTTCTAATCCGGTCAATTAGTTTCATTTTTTTTCTAAGTGTTTGTCTAAGTGGTGATTTTTATTGTTGTTTAGTTTTGTGTTCTTATTTTTCTTTCTCTATGTCTAGTTTTATTTTTTTTTAGTTTAATATTTTTTTGTGTGTTTTATTTTCTTTTAATAAAATGGTTTCTAATATTTTAGAATTTTTACAGGTTAATGGCGGAACAGCGACATCAATCTGACGAAGAATCTCATGTTCCTTCTGTCAGATCTGATAATATTCCCATTCACCCGTCCAATCAACCCATTCCTTCAGAAACCCTTTTCCCTTCAATAAAATATCTTGATTAAGCCAAACAACCATACTTTCTCTTTTGTGATGCCAGCCGAATATCCAATTATACCAGAAATTCTGAAAGGCCACCCAATAGCTTATTCTTTATATGCCAACACACCTGTTCCGATGGTGTATCTACAACAATTTTGGGGAACGCTTACTCTAGAAAAGGACGGAGACACTATCTATTTTCAAGGAGAAGTAGACCAATATGTCAGTCGCCTGACATTGAAAAGATTAAGAAGAATTCTTCGTCTACCTGGTCCTGGATCTACTGGTTTCGAAGACTTCGTCTCTGATGAACAGTTGTGCTCAGATATTAAAAGATTAGGATACTCTACAGAGTTGACTAATCCTACTCAGTTCAAAAGACGATTTCTACCTTCCAAATGGCATCTGCTGTTCTCAATTCTAAATAGATGCCTGACATCGAAAACCGCGGGCATAGACACTTGCAGCAGTACGTTTCTAAAGTTCTTTCATGGAATTGTCTTTTCAAGAAACTATGACTATGCGTTAGTCATATGGAATGAACTGGTAGAGTTGGTTAATGCAAAAAGATTTTCGTCCAAAACAAGAAAATTTTGCCTTTTCAGAGATTTTTGCAATTGTTTGTCAAGGCCATGATGAATGCAAATGAAGATATTCCAGCCAGGTCAAATGCTGAAAAAGGACCTACATTTGTCATGACCAGAATAAGGCAGCACACAGAAGTTGAAAACTTGGATTCCATAATGGCTATTCCACCAGAACTTATCGCCTTAGCTGATCAGACCGCTCAGTGGGTAATAGATTATAGGCGAGTGATAGATCCAATAGCTCAACCAGAACCGGTTGAACTTACCCACGGATCACCCCATGCCTCAGATGTGAGAGAGGTGTTAGAAATAGAAGAGCGTGTTCAAGAACAGGGGTTACCTAAACAGGGAAGTGAGTTGAGAGAAAAAGAATTTGAGAGGGGTAAACAGGCAGGGGGAGCGTCTGATCAGCAAAGTACTCCAACTGTCAGTACTTCCTCAACTTCCTCAAGTTTGGAAGCTACTGAATCTGATAATGAGGCAAATTCTGGTGATGATCAAGATGATGATGATGATGGAGCAGATGATCGTGATCAATCTATTCCTGCTCAGAATATTCCCATTGGAACTCTTGGTGATGATACTGATGACATATTTCCTGAATATTTAGCACAACAACCTTGTCTAAGTTTGCATTCTTTGTCATTCAACGTTGAAGAATGTGATGATTATGATCGTATACTTCAAGATCTACCTGATGAAGAAGGAGATGAGGGTGTTTTTGTTGAAAATGAAGAGAGGTTGAGAGTAAGGGAAGAAAAATAATATGGAGAGGGTGAGAGTGAGAGTGGAGCGGAAAAAGAAGATCAAGCTCCATTCCAAGCTGAAACACTTAGC
>NW_020203106.1:17520-20681 GCF_001531365.2 Cynara cardunculus var. scolymus | reverse complement strand
GTATTCTAAGTGAACCAGGAGTGAGTTTACCCGACTTCGTGTCAAGAGAATACCTGGACGGCGCCCTAAAGGCTGTTCAAGATAATTTGGATGCTCAAATGGCCAATCTGAAAAGACTTTTGAAGGGAAAGGAAGTTGTAGAAGAAGAGCCACCATCTGTGCCATCACCACCACATGTATCTGAACCGTCAGTACCAGATCAATCGGTGGATGAACTGAAATCGTTACTATATGCAAAATTGATGGCATCTCAAAATCCAGATGCTGAAGATGCAGATTTGGTCGGCCTCTTACGTCAACAATTAGATGTTAACCCTTTTGTTATAGCCTCAAAGTTTTTGGCTTTTCATGATGTGGTTACTGCTAGCTTCTCTAAAGTTCGTAAGTTAATCACATCCAATACCCAAGATCTAAAAAGTTCAAGGGATGCCCTAGCTGAACGGGTGTCTACCTTAGAAGAAACTTGCAGGTCTCAGGCCATATCTCTCAAACGAAGGTATGACGATCAGGATGATCCAGATAGTCATGAGGGGGAGAGAAAGAGACGAAGATTGGCCGAGACATCTGAGCAAAGTGCAAGGGTTGGTGAGGAGCCATCAACTCAAGACGTTATTGCTGAAGCTTCTGCCCCAAAATCTGTTCGGGAAAGAACATTTGAGGCCATTGTAATTGAAGATAAGAAATGGAGACAAGTCCTACGATCGAGCCAATGGTTGAAAAGCAGGCGGACTCCACGGTAGGAACAAGGATGCTATTGGACTTGTCTGCCAACGTARGTTTCAACGATGTGTTCTCTACTACTCTGGGTGGAGAGCAAGATTTTGGAGAAGACATTGACAACATTGACGAATCAACTGGGATCTATTTTGATTTTGAAGCTGATATAGATGATGAAGATCCAGTATTTCCTGTTCAAGAAGACCGTCAGTCTGTTCCAGAATCTTCCACCGCAGCTTTACTTGATTTGTCAGACATCCCTGCTCAAAGAGAACAAGTTAATCCTACCGTAATATTCACTAGAGATTATGTGTCATTCCATATCAGAGCAAATTTTCCTGGATATGATCGTGCAAGGATCCGAGAGCCATATCTAGAAGATGTCTACTTTGGAATCTTCATCCGTCATAGAAAAGTTCTGAGCGGTCACAAAGTTCTTGGTATTCATAAGCAGACAAAAGACTACCGCATTGAATACATACATCTTTTGAAAGCCAAGTGCCTACCAATAAGTGAAGTGCGTACCAAGCATCGGATTGTAACGATTAAACAAATTGATGCTCAGAAGCTTTTAAGAATCTGGTATCCTGTTTTTACAGTCACTAGGCAGGATGGTCAGATTTGGAGGTTCATCAAAGCAGATTTTTCAAACTTTTATTTGGATGATCTTGAATACATGTACTTTGAACTCAGAAACATGACGATCAGAAAGGAAGGWGAACTGATTGCTCTTGAGGCTATCAAGAGATTTATGCGTTATCATGTTAAGCTGGCGATGGTCATTGATGTTCAAATGGGCCTTGAAGATAATCAACGGATCATCAATCTGAAAAGACCAAATAAAGAATTAGAAGACATTGATGCTTATCTTGTCTATATGATTCTTGGAAAGCTAGAGTTCGGGGTCATCTACTTTGCTCAACGTCAAGTAAAGAAATTCATGAGGGTTAGTGAGCTGAATAAATATTCTGATGGTACGATAAGATTAGTGAGAAGGGCACTTGACTTGATAAGGGTGAACAATAACAGAGCTGCTGAATCAGAAAGGATGAGTTCTAAGGAAAGATATTTGTTGGTCAACGCGATAAATTTGCTCGAGGAGAAAATCCAATACTGGAACGCTCTGAGAAGACTAGAGAAAATTCTTGGACTTCGAAAGACGAAATTTACAAGAGTCGAAACTTGAATCCAAAGGGGGAGAATGTTGGGTTTAAGTAAGAGCTTTAAAGTTGTATTCAAGTTTCTTCTTAGTGTAGTTTTACATTGTAACAGTGTGGCTTCACTATTTCCTAGTATAAATAGTATTTTCCTTGTAATTGTCATTACCAAGTGATTAGCAGATTGTAATCAAGATTTCAGCTGTAATATTCTCTCTCTCAATCAAATCAATCTTTGATAATCTTCTCTCTACTATTTTATTCATCTTAATTCTTGAAGATCTTATCATGTTTGTATGATTTTTGGACTTCACACTTAGTTCCCAAAATATAGTTCAGAAAACCTTGTTTCGACGGGTAACTGATAAAGTTAACTGATGTAATGCCAATTATATAAAAAAAATGCTCCAAATATAATAAAGTTGATATTATAAAGTCCAAATTAAAATATAAAAGTCTCATTTGAATGTCCAAATAATTCTACCAAAAATGTGGAACTTTGGTTTAATCAATATTTGATAAAATATATTTTTGTTATAATTCAAATGGGCTTATTTTGTCTAAAAGAAAAATAAAATTTTTATTGTTATGGACTTGGGCCTTGAGAGGCCGGCCCTTTTATTCACATTTAAAACACATATAAAAATACCATTTCTTTTGAAATCTTCATTTCCTCTTCCACTCCACCCGAAATCACTCCCCAAAACCCTTCAAATTCCATCATTTTGAAGAACAATCAAAACTTCAAGAAGTTGCAAGCAAAAGGTAAGGGACTAGTGGCTTTATCCTTATTTTTCGATATGATTTCTCATCTTCTACACTTTTCTTCTTTCTCCTTTTTTATAAACAAACTTTCTGGAGAATATAAGATGAGAGATTATACATCAATGACATGAAAATATCCTCAAAATGATGTTAATCTATGATCTACAAATATTAAACTCAAAAAAAGTTGGTAAAAGTGCTTGCATGTGGGTTTTTGACCAAAAAAAAAGGGGTTGTTTGGAGCTGACAGATTACTACCTAGTAGTTATGCCGCCCATTTCTCCCAAAATAATAGTCCAAATTCTACGTTTCTTTTTTTAAAATGAAGTTCAGTGAGTTAGGGTTTTATCCCCACTGGAATCACATAAAAAGAGTAAGTTTTGAACCTTCAAATGTTTAGAACAAAATAAGTGTGCAACAGCACACTTGACAGTAGGTAAAACCTACTTTGGACGACCATATCTCTCTGGTTATTCCTCCAAAATGGTTTATTTTTCTTCTAGAACTTATTTTAATGAGTTA
>NW_020203106.1:9636-17355 GCF_001531365.2 Cynara cardunculus var. scolymus | reverse complement strand
GAAGTTATCCTTATGTGTTAGCTTTAAAATAAAGTTAAAATCACTGACAAATGATGAGTTTAGAACCCCTAAATGGCCGTCACTCAAAGAGTGTGCAATCTTTCTTGAGGACTGTGACACTCAAAGTGGTAGGGTAATGATGCGTGTCTTAAACCCATCCAAAATTCTTGATATTTGTGAAAAATCTGTTTAACTAATTAATATTGATGATATAAAAATTTGGACTCAAAAAGAGTTATGGAAGGTTCCTTTTGACAGTGATTTGTGAGACCAAAATTCCAGAAACATAATTTACATTATGTCCAAGTGGTAACTCTATATGCAAAGGACTTTGATTTTTACAATGTATAGTTTCTGGTCTATTTTTAGAGCAAATAATATAAGTATCAGCTTTAATTCATAAAAACTCATTGGCATTACATAAGATATAATTTGACTTTATCTTTATCGAGACCCGATAGGTGATCTAATTTTTGGATTTCGGACTGTTTAGCGCTTCAAACATCATCAAGTTCTTGGCTATTCATCAGCAAACTTGTGAGTATTCACGGCCCCACTTTTAATGCTTTTTGTTTATTTAAACTGGGGGAAAAAGCATTAAGTTATGCAAACTATATTGTTTAACTGTTGGACTAAAGAACTGTTTAGTCAAGATTTGTTGAAGTTATGAAAAATTGACTGTATTGCACTATGGTATAAATGGTAAATTGATGTACTTGAGAGGATATGTTTTAAAAATTTCCCTCCCGTAAACGCTACTAGTTAACTCGGGCACGTTCTCGGGCCGTGGTAATTTTGGATAGTCGCTATTGTGTTGACAGTCCCACCCAAAAACGGGTGCACATTACCTATGTTTAATAGTCTACTCATGTGTGCGAACGGGTCACCGCTGAAGTAGTACTGATAGAACCGTGGTACCTAAGTGAGCGCGGGCCACTTTATGGTAGTTCATAAAATAATGGGGCACATTGGTCAGGAAAGGCTCAGTAGCGTCTCAAGTTTTAAACATCGTTATAGATTTACATTTATCGTATGTAAGTTTATGTATTAGTTTGCAAGAATTGATTTATGCATTGTAAATATTTTTGTGCATATGAAAACCCGTGAATTTACCAACTCTTTGTAGTTGATGTTGTTTTATGTTTCATGCTTTTCAGGAAATAAGTAAGAAATGAAGTTTTTGGAGCATATATGTGACGACACCGATTAAGTTCATTTTGAAACTTTTGTAAAGAATTATTCTATTCCAACTTGGTTATGGATGTTAAATTCGAATTTTGTAAAACTTGAATGGTGTTATTTAATATCTGTTGTTGTGACTCGCTTACTTGTTACATCTCGTGTTTCCGCTTTAACGGGGTGTTACAACTGTCAATGGAAAAGTGGCGGGATTCATCGCTATAGCAAATTCTCTGATTGAGGGCTTTAGACCCCAGATATACCTCTCAACCTTTCTAGCCTCTGTCGAGATGTAATGCTCGACAAATCTAGAATACTCTATGAATTTCCCTGTGTATTCTCTAACTGATCCACAGCTCTGTTCTAACTTCAACAAATCCTCTTCCATCTGTCTAACTGCAGTCTTGGGACA
The DNA here is from genome assembly GCF_001531365.2 of Cynara cardunculus var. scolymus. NCBI lineage: Eukaryota > Viridiplantae > Streptophyta > Magnoliopsida > Asterales > Asteraceae > Cynara > Cynara cardunculus. The sequence goes on along the minus strand of NW_020203106.1, from coordinate 15,764 downwards.
AAATTGTTCCTTAAATCGATTCACAAATTCTGTCCATGACAAGGTTTGCAAAACATCCATCCTTCCAAGAGATTCTATTTCCCACCAATACAAAGCATTAGACTTTAGAACCGATACAGCAAATCTGACTTTGTCGGCTTCTGGACATCGTATGGTATTGAATACCGATTCAATCTCTTTTATCCAACACATAGCTTTAGTTGGATCTAGCTCACCTGAAAAAGTTGGTGGTTTGCATGCAAGAAACATTTTAATATCTCATCCTCTGATGTTTGGTGTTGGTATAGAAGAATTTATCTCTACTCTCTCTGTTTCCACTCTCGAAGGCATTCTCAATATTGATGTTAAGGTTTCTCTAAACTTTCCTATTTCTTCAGCCAGCACATCTCCGGTTACAAATTCTGGCTGTGGTGCTAGTTCCATATTGTTATCCCCAGAGTTAGATTCTGCTTGATTAACATAGCCTTCTGATTGATAATTTCTTTCCCTCGTTTGATTTCTCCCTCTTCCTCTGCCTCTACCTCGTGAGGTATTAATAGGGGCTTCAATGGGAGAATTTTTTTTGCCTCACTAGGATCAGGATGGGCTAGTCTTTGTGATCTTCTGGACCGACTTGTCATTTGTAGATTTCATGACTAAATAACACATTTTCACATTTCCAACACAATAAAGTGTCCAAGTTCAGATATGTACCTGTAGATTCAAAATTACATTGGCCAGATGTAATCCGAATGTACCTTACACACTGATCTCTTAACTTTTCATATTTATTCCAAAGGTTCTAACTATGTCCGGGACCCTAATATGCAATGAAATAGTTTAAGTCTAGGCATCGTCATGCAATTGATCACCTAAATCCCTTAAACATAGGCTCTGATACCAATCTGTAACACCCCAGCCTCCATACATTGCATATTACATAGAATTCATTCATAGAATACATAGATTCCGACATAGGTCCAAAATTACAAGAGTCTGTGCTACCGATTTACGATACAAATTGCATAACTTAAAAATTCCAAAATACATGCATTTGTAAACTATCATTGCTATCTTCCAAAACACATCTGAACAAGGTCTTCAATATTTAAGCATATAAGGGAAGTAATCATAGAATGTTTTTTCCCTTATTAATATTATGACTGGTATTACCTGCACACATGTTTTTAAACATAAAATGAGGGTTAGACAAAAGTCTAGTGAGATTTCCCTTTTTCATGCTATGCAGAGTGAGATCACCAAAACATTTACCAAAGAATCTCTCAACATAAAGAAGAATAACAAAAGAATTGCATCCTGATTAGGTCCATCGGGCCTCTGGTTCAAAATCCCATACTTAAAAATAAATAATGGATTTCCAGTCCATCGGCCTCTGGTTACATAGTGTCCATCGGCCTCTGGTTCCACGGGGTCCATCAGCCTCTGGTTCCACAGGGTCCATCGGCCTCTGGTTCCACAGGGTCCATCGGCCTCTTGTTATACTAACTAGAGCTTCTAGCTCCTACCAAAGATTTTGCATCATTTTCAAATCAATATCCATAATCCTCTGGTTCCATTATGAGAACTAATCAGAGCCCCTTTGGTTCCTTGCAAGGTACAACCAGAGCTCCTCTGTTTCCTCATAATCAATGCTTTTATCCCAAGCATTTTATTCACAACCAACGGTCTTGAGCCATATTTTCTCCAATCCCATAACATCATTATTATCATTTATACTAAAGACAACATCTCTAAACTCTCAAATCACCAAGAAATGAGAACGTCAATCTGTTGTAACTCTAATATATATCATAATAAGAGTTAGGCCAAGCAAACAACGACCAACCTTATATCCTCCCAAATATCCCCTTTCTTGATATTCCACCCTTATGTCCTCTCATTAATTCATATGAAGTAGTTCATTCAATGACAGACCTCAGTCATATATGTGAAAGTGAACATGTTCATAATTTCCAAACCATATCATGGTTTCAATATAGATTTATACTCAAACCTTTTTAAACCTCAAGAACAACTTGTTCTTCCAAAACAGTTTCAAACCTTTAAACTCATAATCTTTATGTCAAAATATCTATAAAACGGCTTTTTACCAAGCTSTTTCTATACCCAAATCATTAATACTTAATAGTTCAATATTCATAAAATATAAAGATTTGGTTAATAAAACTCACCTTATCGAATAGATTGTTTTGCAGATTAACACACAACAAGTTCTTCACTTATCACATAATCTTCAATACTTTTGAAACAACATATTTCTTGAAGAACACGTCACCGCCTTTAAACACCTTTTTCTCTGTCAAGAGTTTCTTTCTAAATTAAACAGTGATAAGAATAACCGTTATCTTTTTCTTTCTTTAAATATCCCACCTTAGCGGTGAAGGATGTTTATTATTATAATATTGACTAAGGCGGTGTGGCTTTATATTATTAAATGTCATTTTGCTTAATGGTGAAGATACCATCCTCTTTTTAATAAAATAATAACACCACATAGCATATATCACATATAAGATTATCCACTTATATATATATATATATATATGCATACCATGACATGCATGTCTTCATCTATGTATATTGTTCAAGAAATTAATTAATTAATATATATGCCATCACGTAATTTACCAATTAATCACCATATATTTTACCTCGACCTAGGTTGTCCGAAACCCTGTTATAACACCAAAGCTGTTATCTACTCTTCTATAACATCCAGACTATGATTTCCATTAAGATTGATTCTAAATCTTTAAATCACAAAGAAATAAAGATTCCAAATCACTGTAATCTTAAGGGATATAATAGTAAGAGTTATATTACGAAATACACACACAAATGCCATCCTTATATCCAAATTTACATCTCTCCTTGATATGCCACCCTTATCCCATGGTACACCTCTCCTTGATATGTCACCTTTATCCCATGGTACACCTCTCCTTGATATGCCACCCTTCTTTCCTCATCAAAAGTTTCATAAAACAATTCTATATATAATAGACCGCAGTCGATGGAAATATTACCAGTTCCAAAATTATTCTTTATCAAAATTCCCAACTTCTTTGTTAAAAGAATCAAAATAACATGTTTAAACATAATCCAGCCAAATCTTGTCCAGATAACAAATCTGGACAACTCTCCACATGGTTGTCCAATTTTAACACTTAATTTTATCTCAAGCCTTGTCCGGATAACAAATCTGGACAACACCATACAAGATCATCCAATTTAACCCTTCATATGTTATGTCCGATTTAAAATAAACCGGCCACCATTAGTCGTATTTCTAGTGTGACAACCAGATTCTGGTTATCACCCAAGGTAATTAATACGTGATTATCTGATTATATGATTACGTGATAGCATGATAAATTGATACATTTGATCATGTTAGTATGTGAAAATGTGCATAATTTAGATGCATGAATGAGATTATGTGTATAAGTGGATGCACATGTTTGTATGATATATATATATATATATATGAGATATACATGCATATATGTATATATGTATATATGCACATGTTCGAAAAGCTGTTGTAGCAACGTCTTCCTCCCTGACTTTAAGCTGATGATATCCTGACCTCAAATTAATTTTGGAGAAATAACTTGCTCCTACCAGTTGATCAAACAAGTCATCAATCCTCGGTAAAGGATACTTGTTTTTGATTGTTAACTTATTCAGTTCACGATAATCTATACACATTCACATAGACCCATCTTTCTTCTTGACAAATAAGACCGGAGCACCCCAAGGTGAAGTGTTGGGCCTAATAAATCCCTTATCAGATAAATCTTTCAACTGTGCAACAAGTTTTTCAATTCAGACAGTGCTAAACGGTATGGCGCCATTGCTATTGGTGCAGCCCCTGGTACTAAACCGATTCAGAACTCAATGACTCTATCTGGTGGTAATCCAGATAAGTCTTCTGGAAAGACTTCTGGATATTCACTAACACTCGAATTGATTCTTCTTTTCCCTTTTCTTTCTTTAGATCAATTACGTATGCAAAACATCCTTGGCATTTCTTCCGAATACTTTTCTGAGCTTTCATTGCTGACAAAATACTGGTATGGTGATTCTGACGATCACCATAAATAACAACTGTTCTTTGGTCTGGCAAAATAATTCTGATCATTTTCTGATTACAATTAATACTAGCCTGATACCTTGCCAACCAGTCCATACCCACCACTACATCAAATTCCTTCATTGGCATGGGAAATAACCGGATCGGAAGTTCACAGCCCTCAATAATAATACAATTATTGAACATACTAGTAACAGTTTCCTGATTATTAGCAGTATCAACTACTAACTCATCATCAAGTAACACATAATTCAGACATGCAGTTTGAGCAAACAATGGTGATACAAACAAAACGTTTGCACCAGAGTCAAATAACACCTTAGCACGTATTGAATTTAGAAGGAATGTTCCGTACCTGTTACTACATCCGGTGATGCTTTTGCCTCGTTCTTAATCATATGGAAGGACCGTCCTCGCGCCCCTCCTTGCCCTCCTCTATTTACCGTAGGCCTTCCCCGAGTACCCAATACGTTACTCCCCATTGTCAGTTGTGGAGTTTTTAGCAATGGACAATTCGGTCGAATATGATCGAGAGAATTGCAATTAAAACACCTTCGGTTAGCTGGGCAATTTCTAGACAGATGACCTGCTTCACCGCACTTATAACATTTCTTTGGGTCCATCTTGCATTCACCCTGATGAACCTGTCGGCACTGTGAGCAGACTTTCTCATTTATTTTCTGCTCGGGTTTGTTATCATATCTTACAGTTTTCGGCCCTCGAAAAGATGAAGGCCCCTCCCATTTTCTCTTCTCTACAATCTTTCCTTCTGGCTGCCGGTTCTTATTTCGTTCGGTCACTTCAGCCGTGTCTGCCATTATTGAAAAGGTATTGGGCTTCATGGCAATTACAAACTTTCTGATTGAGGGTTTTAATCCCCAGATATACCTTTCTATCTTCCTGGATTCTGATGAAACATAGTGCTCAGCAAATCGAGAGTATTCAATGAATTTCTCGGTATACTCTCGAACTGTTCCATTTCCTTGCTTTAGCTTCAGAAAATGTTCTTCCATTTGTCATACAGCTGTCTTAGGGCAAAACTGTTCTTTAAATCGATTCACAAATTATGTCCAGGATAATGTTTGTAAAACATCCGTCCTGGCCAATGATTCAACTTCCCACCAAAACAGAGCATTTGATTTTAATACTGAGACAGCGAATCGAACTTTATCTATTTTCGGACACCGAATGGTGTTGAACACAGATTCCATATCCTTGATCTAGCACATAGCTTTCACTGGATCTCTCTCCCTAGAAAAGGTTGGTGGTTTACATGCCAAAAACATCTTAATGTCTCCTTCCTTGTTGTGGGTGACTGGAACAGAAGGGTGAACTTCCACGCTTTTCGTTTCCACCCTAGCCGGTATTCCCATGACAGATGTCAGAGTTTCCCGCAACTTCCCCATTTCCTCTACCAACATATCACTGGTTACATATTCTGGGTGTGACACCGATCTCTTTTGAACATTCCCAGAGTGAGATTCTTCATGTTCAGAATGTATTTCGGTCTGACCCCTTCCCTGAGACTGACTTCTTCCTCTGTCTCGTCCCCTTGTTCTTCCCCGACCTCTATTTCCAGACGTGCTAGTTGGAAGATTAATGGGTGATTCTTCCCTTTCCTTAGATTCTGGATGAGCCATTCTTTCAGATCTTCGGGTTCGGCTAGACATCTGCGGATTTTAGTGTTAATAATCACGTATTCAAATTCCCAAATATAATGAAGTATTCAAGTTCAGATGTGTACCTGTAAATTCATAATTACACTGGCCAGATGTAATTAAAATTTACCTTACACACTGTTCTTTCAACCCATCATATTTATTTCAAATGGTGCTAACTATGTCCGGGACCCTTAACATGCGATAAAACAATTTAAGTCTAGGTATCATGCTGTTAAATACCTAAATCCCTTAAACTCAGGCTTTGATACCACTTTCTGTAACACCCCAAACCACACATTGCATGTAACACATATTTCATACAAAAGAAATACATGATATTATCCCATTCAGGTCCCTTAGTACAAGAATCT
>NW_020203106.1:0-8871 GCF_001531365.2 Cynara cardunculus var. scolymus | reverse complement strand
CTTTATGGAAAACAACTATTCATATATATAACAAATATATGAACAAATAGGGACAAAATACCAGCTCCTTTCCACTTTTCAAGCTAAGCATTAAGTTATTCAAATCTCATACCTTTGAATCAATCAGGTTTCTTATAATGCCACTTTTTAAACCTTTTCTTAATCAAACAATGTTTAAATAAAGTTTCAAGCCAAACCTGTTATTTCCTCCTCAATAACATCCAGACTATGATTTCCAATAAGAACCTTGGTCCTAAATCTTTAAATCACAAAGAAATAAAGATTCTAGACCACGATAGTCTTAAGGGATATAATAGAAAGAGTTATATGATACCACACACATACAAATGTCACTCTTATATCAAATGTACACCTCTCCTTGATATGTCACCTTTATCCCATGGTACACCTCTCCTTGATATGCCACCCTTATATCAAATGGTACACCTCTCCTTGATATGCCACCCTTATTTCCTCATCAAAACATTTCACAAAAATTATTCCAAATAAACCATAGCCATTGGAATTATTATCAATCCAAAATCATTTATATCAAATTTCCATTTTATGATAAAATAACAATTTTTATCAATAAAGCATAAGGCGTAACTCAAATCCGGTTAACCTAGGCTTGTTCAGACTTCATCTCTGGTCAAGTCTTGGCCGGTTTACCAAATGCGGACAACTCACCGCCCAAGGCTTGTCCGATTTAACACTTAGAATAAATTGCAACACCTTTGTCCGAATAACTAGTCCAGACAATACATCGACTAAGACTTGACCGATTTAAAATAATCCGGTCACCATTTAGTCGTATTCCTACTTCTCCGTTCAAAATACTTGGTATAAACGTAATAATCATAAGTCGCTCAACCCTTGCCCGATTTAAAAATAATCCGGACAAGCTTTGTCCGATTTAAATTAATCCGGTCAGCCTTTGTCCGGATAAAACCCTTAAACAATTACCTGATTCCTTTCCAATAATAAATAACATTCAAATAAAACCAGTAACAAATTTTATGCAAAAAGGTTTAGAAATCACTCACCTTAGCAAGCCTTTTGAAAACAACCTTCTTGAAATCAGAAACTTGAAATCCGGTCAACTCCCTCTATCTTTAAATCGCACAACTTTAAAATGGCAAGAAGAAGAGAAATGGAGGCTAAGCCCTCCTTTTATATCTTTCTAAAACTGGAAGGTCAGCTAAACAGCCCCCTTCCCATGTTAACCCACTTCATGCACGTGCGAACATATATATTCTCTACATACATACACCCATGCATAATACTTATTATGCACACATACTCATATATGTATATATATATATACCCACATATTATGCATATAAAATTTTCGCACACTAGCATGATCAAATATAACAATTTATCATGTTATCACGAAATCATTTAATTCAGATAATCACGTATTTATTACCTCGGGTGATAACCAAGATCCAGTTATCACACCTTGATATGTCACCCTTATTTCTTCATTTAACAAAATAATTCCATATAGAACAGACCGCAGTCAAAAATGTTCCAATGGAATATTATCAGTTCACAAATCATCTTTATCCAAATTTTCCATTCTTTATTATCATAAAAGAATGATAGTCAAAATACAAATCTGGCCAACATAGGAATTTAACCAACATTTAACTTGACTGGACTTCATCTCCAATCAAACTCTGGCCGGAGAAATAATCCGGACAACACAAACCACATGTCCGATTTACATGTCCGGACAACACCCTCAAAGCCTTGTCGGGTTTACATCTAAACCAGACAATACCATTCGAAAACATACCAGACAACCTTTGTTCGATTTATAGATAAACTGGTCACCCCTTAATCGTATTCCTACTTCTCCGTTCAAAACATTCATTCGGTTTTCAATGATAGGATTTCCCCAACATAATAATCCGATCAACACTATGTTCGATTTACTCTAAATCGGATGACACTATGTTCGATTCATTCTCAATCCGGTCAACCCTTTGTCCGATTTATAACAAATCTGGACAACATATCCAACATATAACCAAGTTCTTTGATGGCTCACAACTTAAATCAATTATGCAAATTCAAAGTGCTTTTTAAAAATATTTAACCACTCACCTTGATGTTTAACAAATGAATCCAACTTCAAATAAGCAATCCAGTCATTCCACTATCTTCTTTTAAATCGCACACTTAAAATCCCAATAATAGCAAGAGAGTGAAATGGAGGCTTAACCCCCTTTTTATACCTTTCCCAAAAATAGGAAGGCGGCTACCACATGCAGCCTACCTAAAAAAACCATACTCCATGCATGCTTATGCATGAACTAATCCTCATGCATATATAAACTATTTTACGCATAGATACACACATGCCTCTTATGCATACCAACCATGCATACTAACACATTTTCAAGTGTTTATTCATTTTATGCATACTTCCACATTATGCATATAATCCATATGATTAAAATGTACCAAATTTATCATGTTGTCATGTAAGCATATAACAAATAGTCACATATTAATTACCTCGGGTGATAACTAGGATACGGTTATCACATTGGGGCCTCCCACTTCTCAACTGCTTCTATCTTTGCAAAACTACTTTCACCCCTGCTTCATATATGACATGACCCAATAACTGAACTTCCCTTAGCCAAAATTCACATTTCAACAACTTTGCATATAGCTTTTCTCTTTTTAAAAGTTCAAGTATCAGGTGGAGGTGTTCTGTGTGGTATTATTCAGTTTTAGAGTATATAAGAATATCATCAATAAATACAATAACAAATTTATCAAGATATTTCTTACATCCCCTATTCATAAGATCCATAAAGGTTGCGGGTGCATTAGTTAAACCAAACGGCATAACTAAAAATTTTTGATGCCCGTACCTAGTTCTGAAAGCTGTCGTAGCGATGCCTTCCTCCCTAACTTAAAGCTGATGATACCCTGATCTTAAATCGATCTTTGAGAAATAGCTTGCGAGTTGATCAAACATGTTTGTATGATATATATATATATATATATGAGATATACATGCATATATGTATATGTGCATGAGAGTATACTATATATATATATATATATATATTAATGTGTTATGCATGCATGTATGCATGAGTATGGATATTTATTTTTATGATGGCACTAGCCGACTTTCCCTAAAGGGAAAGTATAAAAGGAGGGTTCAACCTCCATTTGCATTTTCTGCTACTTCTTGTTGAGAAGTGTTTGTGTGATTTAAGTTTGACCGGATTGCAAGATCAAGTTAATTTCAAGTATCTAATTTCAAAAGGTTTTTCAAGGTGAGTGATTTCTAAACCTTTTTACATAAAATTTATTACTGTTTTATTTGAATGTGGTTTATTATTAGAAAGGAATCAGTTATTTTCTTAAGGGTTTTATCCGGATAAATGTTGACCGAATTAAGTCTAAATCGGACAAAGTTTGTCCGGGTTTATTCTTATATCAATCAAGGGTTGGGCGATTAAGCCCTAAACCGCTCAAGTGTTGAACGGTTTAGTCTTAAACCGATTAAATGTCAAGCGAGTTATATATGGTAAGAATGGTTAAGATTTTGAACTAAGAAGTAGGAATACGACCATGTGGTGACCGGATTATTTGAAATCGGTCAAGCTTTGGGCGATGTATTATCTGGACTTGTTATTCGGACAAAGGTGCTGAAATTTATTCTAAGTGTTAAATCGGACAAGCCTTGGGCGATAAGTTGTCCGGATTTGGTAAACCGGCCAAGACTTGACCGGAGATGAAGTCTGGCCAAGCCTAGGTTGACCGGATTTAAGTTCTGCCTTGGTTTTAAATGATAAAAATTGTTATTTTTATCATAAAATGGAATTTGATAAAAATGATTTTGGATTAATAATAATTCCATTGGTTGCGGTTTATTTGGAATTGGTTTATGAAAAGTTTTGATGAGGAAATAAGGGTGGCATGTCAAGGAGAGGTGTACCATGGGATAAGGGTGGCATATCAAGGAGAGGTGTACCATGGGATATGGGTGGCATATCAAGAAGAGTTGTACATTTGATATAAGGGTGACATTTGTATGTGTGTTATATGATATAAATCTTTCTATTATATCCCTTAAGACTACCGTGATCCGGAATCTTCATTTCTTTGTGATTTAAATATTCAGGATCAAGGTTCTTATTGGAAATCATAGTCTAGATGTTATTGAGGAGAAAATATCAGGTGTGGCCTGAAACTTTATGTAAACCTTGTTTGATTAGAAAAGGTTTAAAAATAGTATTATATGAAACCTGATTGGTTCAAAGGTATGAAAATTGAATAGCTGAATGCTTAGCTTGAGAAGTAAAATGATCTGGTATTATGCCCCGATTTGTTCATATATTTGTTATTTATATATGAAAGGATTGTTTTTCCATAACGGTTTTGGTGATTTTCACCCTGCAATAACATAAAAGGGTAACTCACTAGACCTTTCGGTTTAACCCTCGTTTTGTGATTTTAACTATGTGTTGCAGGAGGTGCGGACGGTAAGGAAAAGGGGAAAATGTAATATCTATACTACATATATAACCATTTAGGCCATTATCTTAATTACAATTCCTAAAGCATAAGTTACAATGGTTTTATGCAACAAATTCAAAAAAACTCTTAATTACAACTCATAAAGCATGGTGTACAAGTTTTATATGCATTGACTTTAAATGCAATAGTCAGAACTTGCTTTCTTAGCTTCTCTTCCTTTTCTAGCATTTCCTTTATGTCAAGACCGGTTTAGAAATTCAAAATTCAAATCAAAAATCCTAAAATCTCTGATTTAGAGTTTTGCATATTTTACGTCGGTCTCCCTTTCTTGTTCCACTAGAACCATTTTTTTGTGTGATTCACTAGCTGGCTTTTGCTTCTTTATTTTGTAGAAATTTTTTGATCAAGATGGATATAGAACTACGGATACCAGAGCTTCAAGGGGTAATCAACTTCACGTTTTGATTTCTTTTTGGTTAACATCGATTTCAGTTTTCATATAGTTAGGTGGCGTGAACCTGAACCATTGACTCCCAAAGCTAGCAAGGGAAATCTTCGTAAGGATGAGAAAGGTACGTACGAACTCTCTATTTGCTCGTATGTCTCATTTTTTGCTATTCGTTTTCTGGATAAATTTGAAGATGAAGGAAATTGTTTCAAAAAACGAAAAAGTTCATCACATTCATTCATGAATGGTTGATGTTGAATAGTGTGCACCGATGAATTGGTGCATAAATTGTGCAATTTTTTTGAAAATTTTACAAACTACAACCTTTATTGCTCCATTTCTCATGAACATAAAGGTTCAAACATAGGAATCTACCTTCCTTGATCAAGAATAATTTTCCTGAAGAAGACTAAGAGAAGTTATGCAAAGTCCCCCCTCCCTTGGCTTTCAAAGCTCCTGTTTACAAGATGGGAAAAGGAAGTACTAAAGTTGATAAAGAGCTTGTGGATATTCAAAATGGGTTCCTTCCTTACCCCTCTTTTACATCCCTCCCGTGGATTGTTGTCTCTATCTCTAAAAATCATTTGGAAGAAAAGACTGGGAGGATTGTTGTTTCTTCAAGCCTTCGTGGTCAACGAAATCTATCTTTCAGCCACCCTAACATCCATTGCTGAAAATAAAGTCCTTTTTTCTCATGGTGAAGATAGTCTAGAGTTTAGTGTTGCTACTAATCATGTAGGTTTAAATTATGGTGAAGGCTTGATGGATGAAAAGTTTGTTATTTCATCTCCTGTTGATAACGTTTTTGGACTTTCTTTAAGCAAAACTTCCCATGAAGATGATCCAACGATCTTATCCATGAATAATCCAAAAAATCAAAAAAAATTCCTCTTTGGTAATCCTCCATGCACCGAAAGTACTGAAGATGTGAAAAGTTTCTTTAGTTCCCCCTTGCATGAACGTGACTTCTTGGGTCTGAAAAGCAGAAAGGCTAGGTCTTTGACCTTTGAAATTGATGCGAAGGGGGAGGATTTTTTTTCTTGAAAATGAAACGGAAACGCTGACTTTGGATAATCCTTTTTCCAAAAAGGTTAGCCCTTTCACTGTTTTGGAAGATGGGTCTTTGCAGGCATCTGCAGTTGAGGCAGGAAAAGGTGAAAGCTTGCAATAGTGTTGGCAGGAAAAAAGTGCAAGCATGATTAACATTGAAAATGGCGGGGGTCTTGGGGAAGGAAAACCGTACATGGAAACACAAAAAAGTGGGAAAACCCAGTTGTCTTTTTTACCCACACAACATGTGATAGTGACTGTGGATGAAGTTTCTCGCCGGCAAGGTGTTTTGGAAAAAAATAATGGTAATCGGCAACCTCTTTCTCCTAGATTTAGGCCTGTTACTTGTCCCATTCCCATTGGACCTCATAATTTGGAGATGTCCACTACTCCTAATTCTTTTGGTGAGTCACTCGATTATTTAATGGAGGTTGGGCCATGTTGTGATGAGCAACTTGTTGTTGTCCCTTGCTCTAATGGGATAGCTCTTTTATTTAAAGATTTTGTACTTGATAACCATTCTTATGGTGGGCCAGTCGGAAAAACTTTCTTTTGATGGACCAACGTGTTGGCTGCCATGCAAATCAGGATGAAATTCACTTGACTCCTTATATTGAATTTGGCCACAATTACCATTTCATTTTGTCTTTGTAGTTGGCATAAAAAAATGATGAAAACCAAACACTCCGATGGATATTCTCTCTTGCATTTATATAAAATTATATCCCACCGCATTGTGCGGGTACACAACTAGTTTTCCTTTATGCATTTCTGCATGAAGATCTGTTTTTGATGTACAGTTTTGATTAAATAATACAAGTTATGTATTTGAATTTTTGAACCTTATATTTGATCATGATAGTTTCTTGTACTAAGGGACCTGATTGGTATATAATCATGTATTTCTTCTGTATGAAATATGTGTTACATGGAATGTATGTTATGGGGTGTTACAGAAAGTGGTATCAGAGCCTGAGTTTAAGGGATTTAGGTATTTAACAGCATGATACCTAGACTTAAACTGTTTTATTGCATGTTAAGGGTTCCGGACATAGTTAGCACCATTGGAAATAAATATGATGGGTTGAAAGAACAGTGTGTAAGGTAAATTTTAATTACATCTAGCCAGTGTAATTATGAATTTACAGGTACACATCTGAACTTAAATACTTCATTATATTTGGGAATGTGAATACGTGATTATTAATACTAAACTGCAGATGTCTAGCCGAACTAGAAGATCTGAAAGATCGGCTCGTCCAGAGTCTGAAGAAAGGAAATAGTCACCTGTTAATCTTGCAATTAGCACGTCCGGAAATAGAGGTCGAGGAAGAACAAGGGGACGAGGCAGAGGAAAAAGTCAGTCTCAGGGAAGGGGCCGAACCGAAATACATTCTGAACATGAAGAATCCCACTCTGGGAATGTTCAGGAGAGATCGGTGTCACATCCTGAATATGTAACTAGGGACATGTTGGTAGAAGAGATAGAGAAATTGAGGGAAAGTCTGACTTATATTATGGGAATACCAGCCAGGGTGGAAACTGAAAGAGTAGAAGTTCATCCCTCTGTTCCAGTGAACCACAACAAGGAAGGAGACATTAAGATATTTTTGGCATGCAAACCACCAACCTTTTCTTGGGAGAGAGATCCAATGAAAGCTATGTGTTGGATCAAATAGATGGAATCTGTGTTCAACACCATTCGGTGTTCGGAAACAGATAAAGTTTGATTCGTTGTCTCAGTATTAAAGTCAAATGCTCTGTTTTGGTGGGAAGTCGAATAATTGGCCAGGACGGATGTTTTACAAACATTATCCTGGACATAATTTATGAATCGATTTAAAGAACAAATTTTCCCTAAGACAGTTATACGACAGATGGAAGAGGATTTTCTAAAGTTAGAAGAACGAAATGGAACACTTCGAGAGTATACCGAGAAATTCATTGAATACTCTTCATTTGCCGAGCACTATGTTTCAACTGAACCCAGGGAGATAGAAAGGTATATTTGGGGTTTGAAACCCTCAATCAGAGAGTTTGTTATTGCTATGAACCGCAATACCTTTTCGTTAACGGTAGATGCGGCTGAAGTGACTGAACGAAATAAAAACCGACAGCCAAAATAAAAGGTTGTAGAGAAGAGAAAATGGGAAGGCCTTCATCTTTTCGAGGTCCGAAAACTGTGTAAAATATGATAACAGATCTGAGCAGAAGAGCAGTGAGAAAGTCTGTTCACAATGCCGACAGGTTCATCAGGGTGAGTGTAAGATGGACTCAAGGAAGTGTTATAAGTGTGGTGAAGCAGGCCATCTGTCAAGAAGTTCCCCAGCTAACAGAAGTTGTTTTAATTGCAATTCTTCGGATCATATTCGACCGAGTTGTCCCTTGTTGAGAACTTCGTAGTTAACAATGGGGAGTAACGCATCGGGTACTCGGGGAAGGCCTACTATGAACAGAGGAGGGCAAGGAGGGGCGCCGGGATGGTCCTTGTTAGCTCTCATTTCATTTCATGTAAAAGTATGGAAAAAGTAAACCGTAAGTTTTGACAGAAGATAATCTATCACAGAAGATAACAGAGGACCAACTGCAGAAGATGCTCAAGCGAACAAGTCTCAAGTGACAGAACCTCTGTCGTGTCTCATAGAGGTTCTGGAAACTGGTCCTCTGCTTTGAAGTGCTTTCAAGTTATATCTGCCAGAACCTCTGTCATGTCTCACAGAGGTTCTGCAACATGTCTTCTRTATAGAYCTTMTTTAGHTGTTTACTTTGGTTTACTAGCTGCTCGTGCTTATCACGTGTTCTTGTCTGTAACCTGTTTATGATCTAACGGCTTAGATTAATTTGCTTTTGATCATGTC
>NW_020203105.1:12812-23621 GCF_001531365.2 Cynara cardunculus var. scolymus | reverse complement strand
ATTCATAATAACCAGTTCCATACATGCTTATCAAATCATATATAAGCAATTCATATTTCAAAGCTCTATACACTCACCTTTTAGAAATGAGAATCAAAGCTTTAAAACTTTCCTCTTCTTGTTCCTGTGCAGATTCTTCAATACTTGAGAGAGAATTCTAAATAAGGAAGGTGTTGTGTTCTCTCTTCACCAATTTTTATTTATACATACACAACCGAAGAGGAAGTGAGGGGCGGCTCACTAGCCGACTTCCCCTCTTTTCTTTAATTAAAATAATCCCACACACACACACACTTCCATATCACACACATACATAACACATATATATATATATATATATTTATACACAAATATATACACACATATATATATATCAAAAATAATAATAATCAGATTATTACACAAAGAAACGCACAAATATTCAACAGAGTCTCTTGAGTGGGTGTTCAACCTGGTGGTGACAGAGGTACAGAGAGGGCATTTAAGGGCGGATGAAGTGAACCACCTTCTGGAAACGATCAAAGTTCAAGTCTCCTTCAGAGAATGGATATTCAAAGTCTATAGAACCATCAAGTCTGATCTGCATTTTGCCGTAGATGACTATCCAGACTCTGCTGTGGATTAATCTCTTGTAATAGTATAGGCCTGCACTAGCAATTTTCAATTCGTTCATTGATGTAATTCTTTTTCAGGGGATGAGTTTAATTTCCTCTTGTATTCTTTCATTAGTCAATTTCTTGCACCCATTTGTCCAAATTTACTTTTTCATACTTAGGGGGAGATTGTTAGCTTTATTATTCATCTCTTATAAAAGTATAGAAAAAGTATTCTGCAAGTCTTGACAGAAACTTATCTTCCACAGAAGACAACAGAGGACTAACGACAGAAGCCTTATATTCGAGCAAGTAAAGTGTGACAGAACCTCTGATGTCTCTCACAGAGGTTCTGGAAAATGGTCATTTGTCAATAAGAACAAGCAAGTCAATTGCTGCAATGCCTCTGAGATGGATCACAGAGGGTTTGCGAATTTCGTCTTTTGTGAAGATCCTCTTCCAACTGTTTTTCAGTGGTTATTAGCTGCATGTGCTTCACACGTGACTAGGACTTAATCAACTTTATTTGGATGGCTTAGATGATTTCACGCATCAAGATCTTGTCAGTAAGGTCGTTAGGAACTAGTATAAATAGCGGCTAAGGCCTTTGTATTCAGTGTGCTTCCGAATTGTAATCATCTTATTTTCAATTGAATTGAAAAACCTTTGAGGCAATTCTCCTGTGTTCATCTTCTTCCTTATCTTAACTGTGTGTTCTTGGTTTATTTTACTCTGTTTTGTTCTTAATATTGTTTTCGCTGCACTTTAATCGTTTTAAAGTTCATTCAGAGTATTAGATCAAATATCAAAGCTGAATTTATGGTCCAACAGTATCCGACATGAAACACATCGTGTATCCCCATGAGTTCCTCCGGTAACTCTAGTTGATAAGCTTGTTTTTTGATACGCTCCAATACTTGGAACGGGCCAATAAATCGTGGACTTAACTTACCTTGTTTTGGGAATCGAAGTACACCTCGCCAAGGAGAAACTTTCACCATTACCATATCACCCACCGAGAACTCGATTGGCCTTTTGCGACGATCTGCATAAGACTTTTGACGATCTTGGGCAACTCTCATTCTTTCGCGAATAATCTGAATTTTGTCATGAGTGATCTGAATCAGTTCGGGACAAACTAAAACTTTCTCTCCCGTCTCTCGCCAATACAAGGGTGTATGACACTTACGTTCGTATAAAGCCTCATAGGGAGCCATTCCAATTGTGGAGTGGTAGCTATTGTTGTAAGAAAACTCAACCAAGGGTAGGTGAGTATCCAGCTACCACCAAATTCTAAGACACATGCGCGTAGCATATCCTCGAGAGTTTAAATGGTTTGTTCTGATTGAGCATCGGTCTGAGGATGATAGGCCGTACTAAATGCATGACGTGTTCCCAACTCTCGTTGAAATCTAGTCCAAAAATTAGAAGTGAATCGAGAGTCGCGATCAGAGATAATCTTCACTGGTACACCGTGTCGTGAGACAACTTCATCAATGTACAACCGCGCCCATCGATCCATAGAGTAAGACTCTCGGACAGGTAAGAACAATGCAGATTTGGTCAATCGATCAACTATCTATACTACATATATAAGCATTTAGGTCATTATCTTAAATACAAGTTCTTAAGCATAAGTTACAACCATTTTATGCAAGATTTTCAAAAAACTCTTAAAGACAAGTCACAAAGCACAATGTACAACCATTTTATACATACAATTCCAAAAACTAGGAAAGTACAACCACCAACACCACCAAAGTTGAAACTTTCAGTTTCACTTTTTTTAGTTGAAGCTTTTTTCATCTCTCTTTACAGCTTTTTTCATCTTGAATGGCCGTTGTTTGGGTGGATTTAGGTTCATCATTACTACAATCAAAAAAAGAATTTGGGGGGATGTGGCTTCTTCCCCACCATCCTTCACAGTACACGGTTTTCTTTTTCTTTTCTCCCATATCTCTCACCTTTTCCAAAAACACCAAATTATTCCTACTTGAAAATCTGTCTCCATTGACAACTTTGTCATGCAAAAAATTCATGCAACCCTAATCTTGATTATTTTCCCATTTTTGCTACCCACAAGTGAAAAAAACAGAAAACATAAAAATACATTTTCTTTAATAATATTATAGAAACTAAAAGAGGATATATATATATATATATATGTGTGTGTGTGTGTGTATGTGTATATCTATGTATATTGAAGCATTTGAATATATGGAGGAGGGGGGTAGGGTATGGCAGTGCAAGTAATGTGTTGATTTGTCAGTCAAAAACACATCGGTTGTTTAACCAAAGTCCAAAAGGATGGAGCAATTACTTTACCCTCTTGCTCACATAACCTCTATAGTTGCTTAGGTATAGATCAAAAGATACCCTATTGCTATTGCTATTGCTATAATCCATAAGCAATCAACAGTAAAAAGTAAGTAGTATATGGTGTGTAATTGTGTATTATAGACCCATATAGACATTGAAAATTGTAGACATTGACATCTGTTTTGTCTTTTTGCCTTTTGTGAAGATAATCTATCTTAGATTTTCTCTCTCTCTCTATCTCTCTCCATCTCTTGCAGTTTTAAACAGACCCTCTTTCATAACTTCCATTGCCATCTTTGTGGATCTCTTTTGGAAGGTTTAAAACTCAAGAAATCAAACATAACCACAAATATCCCTCAAAGAAGTGAGTATTACAGAAAGAAGACATGGATGCAATTAATGAAGCATAGATGGATAGAAGAAGTGGGGTTAAGGATCAAAATTTATAACTTCTTCATGGGAAAAAGAAAGGGTGTTGTATCCGTATTTATATCATAATCAGACTAAATCATACATTAAATACTACAGTAAATTGGCTTTATAGTATGTTTAGAATGTGTTAGGGGCCCTTTACTAATCGCTTACCCAGTAAGTGTTTAACCGGTAATTTTCCTTAGAGGATGAACTGGGCAAAGGTCAAAAATCTTACCCGCTAAAAGCAACGATAAAGATGGAGAGTCTTACTCGGTAAGTGAGAGTGACGACTCTTACCCGGGTAAGTGCTTACCGGGTAAATTGTTGCATATGATACCATTTTGATATACTACAATCTTACCCGGTAAAATAAATTATAGTGTTGTCTCTTAAGGGTAACCACTTACCGGGTAAGCATTTAGGTAAACGGTCCCTAAGTGTCCCTAGTAAAATATTTTATAGAACATAAGTTTACAGAACCGAACTATAAATCATCTCATCTAAAAGCGTTATAATAAGTTTATAGGACGCCTTTAGGCATCATAACAAGTTTTTTAGGACATTTTTTAAATAAAATGTTCTATTAACTATTTTTGTAGGACACTTTTGAGAAATGTCCAACAAACCCATCTATATATAGAACATTTTTTCAAATATTGTCATAAAATAGCTAATACCATATTTTATTTGTGAAACATTGTAAAAAAAAACTTGTTAAAACACTTTAAAGTGTCTGTAAATCTATTGTAACATTTTTAGATAGGATGTTTTTTGGTTTGTTCATATAAATTTAAGTCTTATAAAATATTTTATTAGGATATTTAGACATTTTTGACGTCGTATAAAACTAATTTTATTGCAGTGAAAAATGTAAAAAAGTAAATTCTTATATTGATATGTACAAGGAGGAATGTAAGAAGAAAATTAGTAGGTAAAAATACAATTAAGTTGACATAAAATAAAGGGTAAGGGTGCAAGTTTCATTCTTTAAATATCCAAGTCAAATCTTGATAGATGCTATTCTTGTCCCATCCTACACACAAACATAACTCTATAATATAATAGTTTGTAACCCTAATCAAGATTTTCTGCACTTTTCTGAGCAAGAAGAGTTTTAAAAATATACCAGAAATTGCATATAAATGAAAATTATATATTACAAAACATATATCTATCTATACCACATTAATAAACATTTTAACCAGAATCTTAAGTACAAGTATTTAAGCATAAGGTACAATCATTTTATGTAAAAATTTCAAAAATCTCTTAATTACAACTCATAAAGCATGATCTACAAGTTTTTAATACAACCCCATCAATATCACCCAAACTGAAAGTCTCCCAAAAATGTTTCATGGTCTCAGCTCTTGGAGGTTTTCTCAGACTTCAACTAAATTTAAATTCAAATTTTTGTAATGAGTTCTGAGTATATGAGTTTAGAAATTCAATAGATGTGCAATTATTTTTCCATTCGATCTTGTTAATACACCGTATTAACCTTCAACTTTATATATTAGTTGACTTGCAAAATAACCACACGAACTTATAATTCAAGGATAAATTAATGTTTCAGAATTGTGATTCACCCGCGCTGCATCGTGCGGGTATACCCCCTAGTAACCCAAATACTGTCGTGTTGTAGTTGGGTCTTCGGTAGTTTAGTAACCAGATCCATCGTTAATTCCTCCCATTTCCACATAGGTACCTCAAGAGGCTGTAAACTACCATACGGTTTCTGGTGTCCAGCCTTTACTTGTAAGCATGTGGTATATTTCTCAACATAACGTCCAATATCAGTCTTCATTTCAGGCCACCAGTAATCTAAACGAAGATCTTGGTACATTTTAGTACTCCCTGGGTGTATTGATAATCGCGACTTATGTGCTTCTGCTAAAACAACATCTCGCATGCCGCCAAGTTTGGGGACCCAGATTCGGTTCATAAAGACCTTCAAGCCACGTTCATCTTCAGAGAGAGAATCAATGTATTGCATGGCTGCGTGAGAGAATCAATGTATCCTACCATTCGTTCTACTTTGACATTCTCAGGCTTCAAAGCCTCAATCTGCCATTTCTGAATCTCATCAAATAGATTATTTTTAACCGACGTATGAATGATAGAGTAGCATAAAAGTCCAGAACGTGTCTTCCTACTCAGAGCATCTGCCACTACATTGGCTTTACCCGGATCATATAGTATCTCATACTCGTAATCTTTGATGAGTTCCATAGCACGTTGTTGACGCATGTTCAAGGTCTGTTGATCAAATAAATACTTTAAGCTCTTGTGGTCAGTATAAAGTTGACACTTCGTACCATAGAGATAATGTCGCCAAAGCTTCAAAGCAAAGACCACTGATGCTAATTCAAGATCATGAGTAGAGTAGTTCTTCTCATAATCTTTCAATTGACGAGAAACATATGCAATCACCTTGCCTCGCTGCATCAAGACACATCCAAGACCAAGTCGAGATGCATCACTATATACTATAAAGTCTTCGTTACCCTCAGGTAGAGCAAGTATAGGCGTGTGTGTCAGACATTCCTTTAAAGTTTGAAATGCTCGATCTTGGGCCTCATTCCATTCAAATTTAGCATCTTTACGAGTCAAAGAGGTTAGTGGTACTGCGATCTTAGACAAGTCCTTGATGAATCGTCGATAGTACCCTGCCAGACCCAAAAAACTCCGAACTTCCGAAGCATTCTTTGGTTGCTCCCATTCTTGAATTGCTTCGATCTTGGCTGGGTCTACAGAAATACCGTCTCTGGATACGGTATGCCCCAAGAATTGTACTTGGCGAAGCCAAAATTCACATTTCGAGAATTTTGCATAGAGTCGTTCTTTTCTCAACAATTCTAGCATTTGWCGTAAGTGTGAAGCGTGTTCGTTTTCGGACTTTGAGTAGACCAAAATATCATCAATGAATACGATCACAGACTTGTCGAGCATAGGATAGCATACTCGATTCATTAAGTCCATAAATGTTACAGGTGCGTTTGTAAGTCCGAATGGCATTACGAGGAATTCATAATGCCCATAACGGGTCCGAAAAGCAGTCTTGGGTACATCGTCCTCCCGTACCTTGAGTTGGTGAGAGCTAGAATGTAAGTCAATTTTAGAAAAACATCTCGCTCCTTCCAATTGATCAAAAAGATCGTCAATTCGCGGTAATGGATATTTGTTCTTTATAGTTACCTTGTTAAGCTCACGGTAATCTATACACATCCGAAAAGTTCCGTCTTTCTTCTTAACCAACAGGACTGGAGCACCCAAGGAGATGTGCTTGGTCGGATAAAACCCTTGTCCAATAATTCCTGCAGTTGTTTCATCATTTCTTTCATTTCCGCAGGTGCGAGACAATATGGTGTCTTTGCTATCGGAGTTGCACCCGCTATCAAGTCTATACGAAATTCTACTTTACGATTGGGTGGCAATCCAGGCAGATCATTCGGAAATACATCTGGATATTCACAAAAAATAGGAACGTCCTTCACCGTCTTCTTCAATTCTTTCGCCGCATCCGTAACGTAGGCTAGAAAAATTGAGCAACCCTTGTTTAGATAACGACGAGCTTTTAGCATAGAGATTACCTTTATGTCGGTCACACACCGCTCCCCGTAAATGTATAGGTAATTCCCCTCGCTAATTGGTATTCGAATCATTTGTTGTGAACATATGATGTTGGCTTGATTCTTTGCCAACCAATCCATACCAATAACAACATCGAATCCATGTATATCAATTGGAATGAGATGATAAGAAATTCATAGTCATCTAAAAGCAATGTACACTCTCTAAATACCTTATCAGCAACTAATGGTACTCCGCTCGTAGTGTCAATAGTGAAAGGTTTTTCAAGCATAGTAGGCACAGATTCAATATAGCGGACATTGTCATTTGACACAAAAGAATTTGTTGCACCAGAATCAAATAAAATACGAGCAGGCAAGGAATTAACAAGAAATATACCCGTAACAACATCGGGATCGTTCATGGCTTCCTTCGCAGTAATTTGAAATGCCCTGGCCTGAGGTTTCGGAACCTCCTCCTTTTTGGTAGAAGCCCCCATTGTATGTATCAATCGTTGTCTTGGTTGTTGTACCAACCCCTTACTTTCCTCCAGTCTATTATTTGTACATTCTCGCATACGATGACCTAACACACCACAATTATAACATGCCTTTTCTCTTTGAGGGTACTGAGTTCTTATGTGCCCAGCTTCACCACAACAGAAGCATCATATATAAGTTTGATCACCACTACATCGTCCCTGGTGATTCTTGCCACATCGGTTGCAGTTCTGTGGCATATTTGACTGCATTGTATAAGCCTATGAGGTAGTATGTGGTGTATTATGCGATTGAGCTCGTCTCGACTTGAAGAATCGAGATGATTTAGATGTCGGGGTCGAGAAGGTTCTCTCAACTCTCGATTGTTTCTCTGGTACATCAGAGCCATCAGGGAGACTCAGGTCATGCTCCCGTTTCCTTGCATACTCAACTGCTTTGGTAAATGATGGTACGTCGCKATTGGTGACGAATTCGMGAATATTCCGTCGAAGACCGTTGACGAAATGATTAATCTTGTCCTTTTCRCTTGGTAYGAACYGTTGGGCAAACTGAAGCTTCCGATTGAACTCTGTTTCATATTCAATCACCGACATGAATCCSTGTTTGAGCTCTAGGAATTCCTTCTCAAGCTTTTGTTTCAAATCATCCGGACAATATTGTTCGAAGAACAACACTTGAAACTTTTCCCATGTCGTTCCATCCCTAGTATTAGGATCTATTGATTGATATGTGGCGTTCCACCAAGTGAGTGCATGATCGGTAAATGTCATTGTAGCATAACGTACTTTATCATCCTCCTGTATGTAAACAACACTGAATACTTTTCAGTGTTTTCGGCACATTGCATTGCAAGTACTGGGTCCGTCTGTCCCGAGAACTTTGTAGCGCCACTACTTCTAAATGTTTTAAAAGAAGGTCGGTCCGACCTTGGTTTGGATACGTCTTCATTAACCGGCTTCAGTCCTTGGACAACCGGATTCTGAGCATTAACTGGATTTTGCACTTCAGATAACTTTCTTTCAAACTCTATTCTTTATTCTCGTAGAGCAGCCCGTGTTTGCTCATTCATTGTTTTCAATAACCTCTCAGTACGAGGTGATAGTTGGGCTTCATCGTCATTGTCCACATTTTCTTGGACATTCCCTTCAAGATTGAGGTTTTCATCCTCAATTTCTTGAGGAACCGGCACGTTGCTAGATGCATCGTGATCATACATCACACTGAAATTATAATACATATATATATAGGGGTCAAATAATATTTTATCCCTTGTAACCCAACAAATCCTAGGTCTCTCTTATTGGTCCATATCCCATATAATCATAAACTAGTCACTATATATTGTCAGTACCTAAGTATAATCATAACCTAGTCACTATACAATGTCAATACCTAAGTTTGAGTCTGAATATCATTAATGATATCCAGTTCACTCAAACCACAGCTCTGGTCTCATATCTGTAACGTCACGCTCGAGCAAACCCCAAATTACCAATTCCTATAAAATCTCCAATATAATACAATTTATTGATTATTGGGACCAAAATTGATCCTAAATTATTCTAAAAGTTTTGTCAAAACCATCTGAACCAAGGATGAAAAATCTGAAAATGCTGCTAAAAAGACGAGTCTGGAGGAAGACCAGAGGCAATGGTTGGACCAAAGGCAATGGTTGGACTAGAGGCAATGGTTGGACCAGAGGCAATGGTCCAGAGGCTGCTGAAATGGCTCTGTCTGGAAGAAGACCAAAGGCCATGAAGGACTAGAAGTAAGACTATGAAGGACCAGAGGCCATGAAGGACCAGAGGCGAGGCTATGAAGGACCAGAGGCAATGGTTTAGAGACCATTCAATGGTCCAGAGACTAACACCTTGAAACACACAAATCTGGGCATAACATTAATTAACCTTAAAATATGGGATATTAATTTCTAGAAAAACATCGAAATATCCATTCTATTTTAGTGATAAAACCACCCAAAACACGATTCCAAACCGGATATAACGGATTTTTACTTACAACCCAAATTAAGTAGCCAAAAGAATACGGAACAAGACTATATATATATATAAGCTACTATTTACCCAAAAGCAAG
The DNA here is from genome assembly GCF_001531365.2 of Cynara cardunculus var. scolymus. NCBI lineage: Eukaryota > Viridiplantae > Streptophyta > Magnoliopsida > Asterales > Asteraceae > Cynara > Cynara cardunculus. Next base: position 14,127 of record NW_020203105.1, on the reverse strand, counting down.
ATCGATATCTTCAAGTTCCCTGATAAATTTTCAAGTCAAAAAACAGTTTCTTTTTATTTATCCGTCTTCCTTCCTGAAAAAGGTTGCCACTTAAATGGTAAGCCTACACTTAGTGAGTTAAATAGTTAAGTATTACATATCAATATCACACATGTTTATAAACATATATAATAAACTCTTATCAATAAAAGAGTTCAAGACATCATCCAGATATAAATCGAGACTTACAAGAAACCGAGTGAACCATTACGTACCGGATGCTAAGATCATAGGATTCCATATTCAAATCACCATATTATACCATACCATTGTTGCTCAATACAACAAGGAGACAGGATCAACGACGTTAGAATACCAATAAATATCAAGAACCAAGAGATCAAATCGGTATACATAACGAAGACAGTGCATCACCCCGTCCTTCACCTCCCGGGCTCATGCCAAAGTCCGAGTCAGAATCATACATTACGAAAAACCTCGCACTACCCGCCTTCCTCTACCGGGCATGTGCCAAGGTTCCCTACTCATTGCTCTTCCTCCTTTCTGAGCAATGAGTATTCACAACCGTAGAAAGTCTCACTCGTCCAACCCGAGATCTTGACTTCACCATAAACTTCTGGTGTACCACACAAAGTAGTACCTATACTATGGCATACAATTCAAGGAACAAAACAACAAGTCCAGATTCAGAAAGCAAACCGATATACCGAGATAGTAATAAGGAATCGACTCAAGAGACGGAATCAAAGACARATCAAGATCGTGTGACTCCATTCAAGACCAAAAACATTCATATGAAAATATATATATGTTCAAATCAATATATAACAATTAACTACATAACTCACCGGGCAACCGTATAATACCGAAAAGCTCTGAATGAGCTCACAAAGCAAGTCAAATCTACCACACTTAGATTGCTTCCAAAGTATCAAAACATGTCCTAATTACCCCTTGGAGTAAATGTACAAAATCTCATAAGCAATCAATATAAGAAACTCATGATATACACATATCATATTTGAACATTTTACCTAAATTTCTATGTACAGCTGTTGCATGCAGAATTGTTTTGGCCATTTTAAGCTCGAAATCATGCCTTGATCATAAAATAAGAAATAAACTAGACTCAAATATCTAACTAAGGAAATTGGCTTCACCTCATTTGGATTTTTCTACGAGTTTATACAGATTTTCAAAGTCTGCACACTTTCAATGCATTCAAAAGTCGAAAATTCTCATTTTCATACATTTTCCTCAAACCATTTCGATTCCAAACCATTCCAACTTCTGAATCTCAACTTAATATAACATA
>NW_020203105.1:2100-12772 GCF_001531365.2 Cynara cardunculus var. scolymus | reverse complement strand
AACAACCAAAATCCAACCTTTATTTTATCATTTATATTATCTCCCAAATCATTGACTTAATCAAGTCGAAGTTCATATGATGAACTTGCATAAATCTTGATAATCTCTTGAATCTAATGACCATTTCAAGCCAAAAACACTAAAATGCACTCATTTTATACACTTAAGATCAAACTCATATGAAACCCTAACTCTATCTCAACATGCAATCCATAAAACATGAATGTCAACCAAGAACAAGTGCAAAAATAGATTATACCTTACTTGATGATCAATTTTTTCCAAGATCTTGTAGTTCCTCTTTGATTTGAGTTGAATCAAGTCTATGTGTGTGAAAATCGCACCTCTAGTGTGTGTGTGTGTGAGTTCTGGACTTAGATGACATGAAAAATGGGCCAAAACTCCAATTTATAATGCTAAAACTCGAGTTGGACCGGTTTGGCCCGGCTAGGTACCCATTTTGACCATCAATACTTAAATTATTCATAACGTTTCGCTCGGACCTTCGTTTTCTATGAGGTTTTCGCCTACACGTTCATAAAGAGATAATCTATAACATGCAACAAAAATATTCCAGAAAATATCTCCCAAGAAAATCAGTTTTACGTATCTATTTGACGTAAAAATTTTCCAAATCCTCTAATATATTCTTAAGAAATAAAATTCTAAAACTTCAGATCCAAACTCCCACTAAATCATAAGTTCTATTTAACCCAATAATTAAATATACTAAGCAAATAATAAGGCATATTAGAAATTGGATGTTACATTAATGCAAAAAGACAAGGTCATTATGTATGCCTCAAGACAACTCAAGGTGCTTGAGAAGAACTATACTATGCACGACCTTAGGAGCCGTAGTATTTGCACTTAAGATTTGGAGACATTACCTTTATGGTACCAAATGCACTGTGTTCACTAATCACAAAAGCCTTCAACACATCCTCAACCAGAAAATGTTAAATATGAGACAAAGAAGATGGGTTGAACTGCTTAGTGATTACGACTGTGAAATTAAGTACAATCCAGGCAAGGCTAATATAGTAGCTGATGCTCTAAGTAGGAAGGAAAGGGTGAAGCCAACAAGGGTGCGAGCTTTGGGAGCAATAGTAAACATGAGTTTGAAAGCACAAATTCTCGAGGACCATAAAGAAGCATTAAAAGAAAAGAATTTGAAGAATGAGACCCTACACCACATGGAGACTAAGTTTCAACTGAAATCAGATGGAGTGTGTTATTTGGGAGATAAGGTTTGGATACCTAAGATTGGCAACCTTAGACCAATGATTATGGACAAAGCCTATCGCTCAAAATACTCAATCCACCCGGGAGCGGATAAAATGTATATGGATCTTAAGGAACACTATTGGTGGCCTGGAATGAAGAAATATATCGCCTTGTATGTGAATAAGTGTTTAACTTGTGCAATGGTCAAGGCCGAACACCAAAAACCATCCGGTCTACTCCAACAACTTGAGATTCCTCAATGGAAGTGGGAACAAATATCAATGGACTTCATAACTAAGTTGCCCAGGACTGGGAAAGGGCATGATGCAATTTGGGTAATTGTAGATCGGTTAACAAAATCTGCTTATTTCCTACCAATTCGAGAAGATTATAAGATGGAGAAGCTCAAATTTACATAAATGAAATCATCACCCGACATGGGGTACCTCTTTCCATCATCTCGGATAGAGACAGTCGATTTACGTCAAGGTTTTGGCAATCACTTCAATGAGGGTTGGGTACACAGCTAAATTTAAGTACTACCTACCACCCTCAAACGGACGGACAGACGGAAAGAACAATTTCAACACTTAAAGACATGTTGCGTGTGTGCGTTTTAGATTTTGGTGGAAGCTGGGATACGCAACTTCCGTTAGTTGAGTTTGCGTACAACAACTATTATCACACCAGTATTCAGTGTGCGCCTTATGAAGCCTTATACGGATGCAAGTGTCGATCTCCACTTAGTTGGCTAGAAATCGGCGATCGATAACTAACCAGTCCTGATGTCGTCCAGGAGACGACGGACAAAATTGTAATTATCAAAGACCGACTCAAGGCCGCAAGAGATCACCAAAAAAGCTATGCTAATAATAGGAGGAAACCATTAGAGTTTCAAAAAGAAGATAAAGTACTCCTAAAAAACTCACCATGGAAAGGATTAATGCATTTCGGGAAAAGGGGCAAATTGGGTCCCCGATATATTGGCCCATTTGAGGTAATTGAGAGAATTGGACCGGTGGCATACAAGATAAACTTGCCACAAGAGTTAAGTGCCATACACGATACATTTCATGTATCAAACCTCAAAAAGTGTTTAACCGACAAAACACGGGTTATACCGTTGGATGATGTGCAGATTGACAAACACCTACGCTTCGTTGAAGAACCCATAGAAATCATGGATAGAGAAGTCAAGCAGCTGAGGCGTAGCAAAATCCCGATTGTAAAAGTTCACTAGACTTCAAGACATGGACCGGAGTACACGTGGGAGAAAGAAGACTCTATGAAAAATAAGTATCCCCACTTATTCAAAGAGGGAAGTCCAAAGCTAGGAATTGATAAGTAAATTTCGGGACGAAATTCTTCTAACGAGGGGAGACTATGACATCCATCAGTTTTGGAGCATCAGGTTAGCATCTTTATAGAATTTCTATATTTAGAAATATATTTTATTAGGGTCTAGACATGCTGATTACAACTTGTCCGGCTTAGATTCCCGACGTTTAGTTCAGAATATTCTGTTTAACAGGTAACGGATAAAGTTAACTTATGTAATGCCAAAGACATTAAAATTTCCCCCAAACACAGTAAAATGAATATTTTAAAATCCAAATTAAAAATATAAAAGTCCAATTTGAATGTCCAATTAAATTTTATAAAATTAGGAAATTTGATCTTCTACCCATTCTTTTTTATCACAATTTTAACCTTTTCTTTTTACCTCACATTTCAAAGAATCTTTGTAAAAAACATATATGTATATACATAATGATAATAATAAAATAATATGTAATGATTAAAGTGTGTGGGCTGGGCTTGGGCCTATGGCTACCCATATGAGGTCCCACTCATAGCCCACCTATAAATCTACGTGACTCTTTGATTTCTCCCCCCACTTTTAGCTCATTTCCCATGCAAACCACCTACAAGTTCTCCAAAAGTAAATCTTCTTCTTCCCAAAACCATTTCAGCCAAAAACTCAAAACAAAACTCCTTAGACCTCGTCATCTTGAAGAACATTCAAGAACTCAAAGTGCTAGCAACAAAGGTAAAGAGTTAAATCCATTTTATTAGTATTTTAAAATATGTTGTTCATCTTTTCTGCACATTTACAACTCCTTTTGAACTCAATAAATGGAGTACCTAAGATGGGAGATTATAACCCAAAGACATGAAAATGTCTTCAAAAAGGGGTATTAATCCATGATCTATAGGCTTAGGACTCAAGGAAAGGGGGTAAAACCACATTGCATGTCAATTTTGGACCCTAAAAAGGAGCATTTTGAGCTGTCAGATTCTTACTAAAGCTCGCGTCGTCCATATTTCACAAAATAAAAGCCCAAATGTTATGATTCTTCTTTTAAAAATACACTTTGTTGAGTTGAGATTCTGTTCCAACTGAAATCATGCAAAAATATGGAGTTTTGACCTCTCAAACACTTAGAACAAGTTAAGTATGCAAACAGTAGGTTCAACAATAGGTAAATCCTACTGTTGAACACTCATAACTCTTCGATAACTTTTCCAAAACATTTGATTTTTCTTCTGGAGTTTACTTTGATGAGTTTTTGATTTTATGTGTTTGGTTTCACTCAACAAACATTGAGTTTTGAGCACTTAAATTCTTGATACAAGTTTATGGTGCAAAAAATGATTTCGGGCAGAACCTTGCATGCATGTTCAAAGAGGCATAACTCTCTCAAAAATAAAGAAAAATGTGAAATTCTTCTTCTGAAAGTTTTCTTTATGAGTTAAGTTTTCAATCCAAGTGAAATCATTGGAAAAATCTAAGTTTAGACCTTCCATTTGACCACAAGCTTGACAGGGTGCAATTTGTCTAGTCTGTTTTGAGGTGTAAAAATGTATTGGACATTTGAATGACTAGAACACTTTCAAAATGTGTGAAATTTGGATAAAATGTGTTTAACTCAGTGACATTTGAAAAATACAAATATTGGACTATATTAAGAACAAATTATATAAATATCAAATTTAATCCATGAAAACATGTTGGCATTACATAATATATAAATTGACTTTATCCTTATCGGGACCTGATAGGTGATCTAACCATGAAATTTCGGACATTATAGGAAAGGTTAGGCTGGACGTCTAGTGCTTCAACACCATCCAGTTCTGGTTTTTCGCTAGCAAACAGGTGAGTATTCTTGGCCCCACTTTTACTGCTTTCATTGATTTAAACTGGGGGAAATGCATGAAAATTTGCAAACTATGCTGTTTAGTTTTTAAATTGCTGAAGTCATGAAAATTGACTAGTACTGCACTATGATATAAATGATAATTTGATGTACTTGAGTGTTGATATAAAAGTCCCTTCCGCCAACGATACTAGTTAACTTGGGAACATGCCGAGCTGTGGTAATTGTGGATAGCCGCTATTGTGTTGACAGTCCCACCCAAAAACGGGTGCACATTACCTAAATTTAAGAGATCTACACATGTGTGCGAACGAGCCACCGCTGAGGTATTTCTCATTACTTAAATTTAATAGATCTACACATGTGTGCGTTTGAGCCACTGCTGAGGTAGTTCTAAGACAAACCATGGTACCTAAGTGAGCAARCGGGCCACTTAAAGGTAGTTCGTATTGATATAAGGGGCACATTATTCTGTAGCGGCTCAAGTTTTAACATCGTTAAAAATTTTCATTTTACCTTGTGCATGTTTTCGTAAATAGTTTGCAAGATTTAATTTTGTGCATTATAAAGTATTTTGTGCATAAAAACACCCGTGGACTCACCAACTCTTTGTAGTTGACGTCATTTTATGTTTCATGCTTTTCAGGAAATTAAGTAAGAACTGACGTCATGGGCGCATTTTTGCGATAACACCTGTTCACGTATTTTAGAAACCGCTTTCTACAAATGATGTTGTTTTCTTCGATAGCAGTTTGGTTATGGATTTGTAAACTTTTGGATATGAACTTTAATGGTGTTATCTATTAATTGGTGCTATGAAACACTTACCTGCTACACCTTGTGTTTCCGCTTTAGCAGGGTGTGACATAGATACTGGCGAGTACGTGATCTGAAGCGGTACTCAGTAATTACAAGTTTGTCTATATATGTGTGAAGATTGCTCAAGCCTCAGCGAATGATGAAGAGACCTTCAGGTCATTCCAGCATTCAGCAATCAAAGGAAGCTTGCTTAGCACGATTGTTGTTGTCTTGTACTTATGCACACAAAGGACAAAACCATACCCTTTTGAAAGTTGGTACGGTACGGAGCCAACTAGTCGAATCTATTGTCCACCAACTTTAGGTAAGGATGTCTGCTCATGAATAGTATTTTTTGTACTATTCACTATAGCAAAGGACAAGCCTTCCTCTTAAGGCTTGACACGTACTCTTACCCTATCATATTGCATTAAATGAACATTTAATGCACTGGGTATAAATAGAAGTGTTTCTTCTCCATGCAGAGTGCATGCAACTCACTCTCTAACCCTAATTCTTACTTCAAGCATTTTCTAGCTTAAATAAAGGATCTTCTTTACAACATTTCTTTTCTTGTATTGCTAAGATTTAGTGTGTAACTAAAGATTGTTTAGATAGGTTTTTATCACCTTATCTTTCCGCAAACAATCTTGTAAAATCTGTATTGATCTTCTTTATCAATATATATTTTAAATTTGAACATATTGTGTTTGTATTCATCTCCCCCTCTACAAACTGTTTTACTATATTTGTAGACCCTCAAGGGACCAACAAGTGGTATGAGAGCAGTGTTTTCTCTCTCTCTTTCTGTTTAGCTGTTTTTAGTAATAGTTTATGTTCTTTCTTAGATAACTTTACCACTTACAAAGTGGCTTTACAAATTACAAACACACACACAAAAGATAATGGCTCTCTTGCCAAACCTCCCCGATTTGTCTGTGACAATTTTAGTCTCTGGAAGAACCGGATGTCCCTCTTTCTGGAAGGTGTGGATCCTGAAATTCCACATTATATAGAAAATGGACCATATATTCCATTTGCTATTGCTCTGACTGTTCCAGCAACAGCTACAACTGCCACGATGAAGACAAAAAGAAAATAGCTATAGACACGCATGCTCGGTCTATAATAGCTATGTCTCTTCCTGATGAGATTTATCACTCAGTGATGAAACTCAAAACTTATAAATCCATGTGGGACACACTTTGTGTCCAATACGAAGGAACCACTCAGGTGCAAGAGAGCAGAAAGATCAATCTAGTAAGACAATATGAAAGCTTTCCCTGTGGTAAGTCTGAGACGCTGTCTGAAGTACATCAAAGATTTAAYTRCCTTCTTATTGATCTTAGGGCTGTCGGCAGGGAATATTCTAATTCTGAAACTTTAACCAAGTTTCTAGAATGCCTTCCTGAGTCTTGGGAYHCCTTTTCCATGTGTCTCAAGATGTCAAATGACATGTCCATTCTTTCTCTTTCTACCTTATACGGGATTCTGCTTAACCATGAGCAATTTTGTCAACTGAAGAGGAATCTTGTAAAAGAAACCAGAGAAATGAAAAGCTCTCCTTTGGCTTTGATTTCTAAGGCTTCTTCAGTTGAAACTTCTTCTACTCCTTTTGTTTCTTCTCTTCCTCCTGTTGTTATCATGGAGATAGATTCTTCTATCTATGAGGACATTCCAGAATCTGATTTAACAGATTTTGATGAGTCCCTAGCACTCCTGACTAAATCATTTAGGAGGTTCGCCAGTACGAGCAACTTCCGCAGATTTTCTCAACTGTTCCTCAAGGAAAAGCCAAAGTCTGAAAGAATAGATAAGGCTTCAGTTATCTGCTACAACTGTCAACGACCCGGACACTTTGCAGGTGAATGCAGATCAAAGAAGACTGCAACGCCATCTTCTAAAGCTCCTTCCTTCTTCAGGACCAAAGATGAGAAATACTCAAAACTGAAGGAGAAGTACAAGAAGATGAAGAACAACCAGCGAAATGCTAAAGGCCTTATTGCTGAAGAGCATGACTAGGCTGAGTCATCCGATGAATCATCCTCAGATGAAGATGATAAAGCCTATGTCTGCTTGATGGCCATAGATGCAGATGAAGGATCTTTAGAAGCATCTACTTCCTCTGAGTCATCTTCTTCTTCTACTCAGGTATGTTTCCTGAATGAACCCTCTTCTTCTTCTAGTCTTTCTGCACTAGATACGCTGACGGTTGACCTTTACAATGCCCTCAATGGCAAATCGAACGCAGAAATGCTTAACGTTGATCTTCAAGAGCAATTGAAGATTTGCCATTCTAAGATCAAAGAACTGAACTCTGTCGAGGAAAATCTTAAAGATCAGATTATTGTAAACCAAGCCATCATTGTTGAACGTGAGAAGGCTATCGCTGAGCGTGAGTGAGCAATCGCTAAACTCAAGGCCTAGAAAGCTACCATTGAAGGGTGGTGCAAAGCTTCCATCAAGGCCTCTAAGATCATTAACGCTCAAATCCTCGCCAAGATAACGACTGGTCTAAGATTCTCCTATGATCAGGAAGAATGTGTTAAAGACAGGTCCATGCTCAAGTTTGGTACATTCGTCTCTTCTATTCCCAGCACTTATTCCTCTCAGTCTTCCTCTTTTACTGAGAGTCATCTTGAAGGAACTCCTTTGAGTTCTGGATGCAAAGACAAAGGTAAATCCGTTGTCACGGCATCCCTTCCCAAGAAGTCTAACAAGTCTAATAGATCTAGGTCTATTCCTTCAGCTTGTAAAGCATCTTCCTCTTCAGGGACTAGGAAATCTGAATCCCATCAGAAATCCAAGTCATAGCTCAAGGTGAACTTTTCACCTAAGGAATGCAATTTCTCAAAGGTTCCTCCTAGAACCAATGAGAAGGGAATTCTTGGATTTGGTTTCGCTTCTAGTCTGATACTTCCTAGCCCTAAAACTACTCTCAACTTTAGGAAGTGTAAACATTGTGGTGAGAAAACACATATTCCCAGCAAGTGTCCTTTTGCCGCCAAAGCTAGTTCGCCAGCTAAGGGCAAGAAAGAAGCCAAGGCAGAGAAATCAACCAAGGCGAAATCATCCACAAAGGCTGCACTAGCAACCAAGGTGAAGAAAATCGTTGAAGCCTCTTTATCAGGCTCAGCGAAGACAACTCCTGCTGAAAAATATTTAGCATCAGACGTTGTAGTTCCTACCACTAAAGCCTTTTTATCAGGCTCAGTGAAGACTTCCACTAAAACTACCTTAGTAGTGTCAAATGTTGTTCCTCTTTCCACTCAAATCTCTTCAGGTTCGGTGATGCCATCTACTGATGCTGGTTCTTCAGCATCAGATGATGAAGCCTCAAACAAAACTGGACCCCAATAGCTGGGTACCAATAGCATTCTTATTTGGTTTCCTTGTACAGGATGTCAAAGGTATATGGTATCTTGATAGCGGATGTTCAAGACATATGACTGGAGATAAATCTCTTCTAACTCATTTCAAGGAAGAAAGAGGACCTTCCGTAACCTTCGGTGGAAATGGAAAAGGATATACCAAAGGTTTTGGTATATTAACCAATGGTGAAACAACTTTCAAACGCGTTGCATATGCTGAAGGACTGAAGCACAATCTTCTTAGCATCAGTCAACTGTGTGATAAAGATTATACAGTTAAATTCTCAAAGAATTCATGCCATGTTCTTCACAAAGATGATAAGGTTGCTCTAACCAGTTTTCGTCTAGAGAATGTATACATCATCAATATGAATTATTCTCTCACAGAGAATAGCTGCTTCTTCTCTAAAGCCTCATCAGATATTAACTGGTTATGGCACAAACGGCTATCTCATCTCAACTTCAAAACACTTAGTGAGCTGTCAAGAAATGATCTTGTCACTGGTCTTCCTCAACACTCTTTTGCAAAGGAATCTCTTTGGTCAACATGTGAAAAAGAAAAACACACAAGAGCTATCTTCAAGTCAAAGAAAATCTCTTCAGTGACTGCACCTCTTCATCTATTGCATATGGATCTCTTTGGTCCAGTCAACGTGCAATCCCTAGCTGGAAAGAAATTCACACTTGTCATTGTTGATGAGTATGCCAGGTACACTTGGGTATTCTTTCTCAAATCCAAGGATGAAGCACCTGATGAAATCATTTCGTTCATCAAAAAGATAGAAGTACTAAACAATGTTAAGGTATGATCTATCAGAAGTGATCATGACACTTAATTCAAAAACAGTACTACAGATAACTTCTTTGAGGACAAGGGAATCTCTCACAACTTTTCTTCAGTGAGAACTCCTCAACAGAATGGGGTCGCTGAAAGACAAAATCGAACAATCATTGAGGCTGCTCGATCAATGCATAGCGAATCCCATCTCCCTACTCAATTCTGGGTTGAACCTGTCAACACCGATTTTTTCACTCAAAACAGATCGCTAATCGTGAAAAAATTCAAGAAGACAGCCTATGAACTCTTCCATGGACGAAATCCTTCCATAAGCTTTCTTCACATATTTAGTTGTACTTGTTATATTCTCAATAATTGCGACCAACTTGGAAAGTTTGATCCCAAAGCTGATGAAGGAATCTTTCTTGGATATTCTTCTGTATCCAAAGCCTTCAGAGTATTCAACAAACAAAGACAAATAATAGAGGAATCTATTCATGTCACTTTTGATGAATCTCAGTCAGCTAATTCAAAATCCATCTTAAATGATGAGGATGAATTGGAAAATTGGATGTTCTCTCACTATGGACAACCTGAAGCTTCTTATAGTGCTCCTCTTAACATTGAATCTCCCGAAGCTAAAGATGATCCACTTATCATTCCATTTACAGCTAGTCACTCCACCGCATCTTCTTCAGAGATCGCTGCAGTGCCCATTAGCTGTGTTCCTCCTTCTACTTCAAACACTGATCCATCAGTGAATGAAATGCCTTCAGTTTCTGAACCCGTTTCAGTAGCTGAATCTGAGGCTCCTTTGGCAATAGTCCCTATTACTGAAGATACTGCTGCTGAAGCCTCATCTTCTATTCCTGAACTTTCTTATTCAGATGAAGCTCCTTTACCGGCTCAGCGATGGACTAAAAGTCATCCAATTCATCAAATTCTTGGTGATCCAGATGCAGGTATCAAAACACGTCGTGGTCTAGGTAGTATATGTCTTTTCGTCAACTTTCTTTCTTTAGTTGAACCCAAGAAAATCAATGATGCTATCTCTGACCCTAGTTGGTTCTTGCTATGCAAGAAGAGCTCATTGAGTTTGATAGGAACAAAGTCTGGTACCTTGTCCCACGTCCATCTGACAAATCAGTGATAGGCACCAAATGGATCTATCGCAACAAGTTGGATGAAGATTGTGTGGTAACCTACAACAAGGTTCGGCTTGTTGCTCAGGGTTATAAACAAGAAGAAGGAATCGACTATGACAAAACCTTCGCACCAGTGGCTAGACTCGAAGCAATTCGACTCTTTCTAGCTTTTGCTGCCTATAGAGACTTCAA
>NW_020203105.1:0-1468 GCF_001531365.2 Cynara cardunculus var. scolymus | reverse complement strand
AGGTTGCAAAATTGATAGGAAAAGCACCACTGGACGCTGTCAGCTTCTAGGTGGAAAATTGGTGAGCTGGACAAGTAAAAATCAAAATTCAGTGTCCACATCAACAGCTGAAGCTGAATATGTAGCCGCTGGTAGCTGTTGTACCCAAATTCTTTGGATGAAAAATCAGCTGCTGGACTACGATCTTCAGTTTTCAAAGGTTCCTATTTATTGTGATAGCACTAGTGCTATTGCTATTGCAAACAACCCTGTGCTTCACTCCAAGACCAAACATATYGAGATCCGATATCATTTTATCAGAGATCATGTTATGAATGGTGGCATTGAACTTCACTTCGTTCCAACTGAGTATTAACTTGCTGACCTTTTCACCAAGCCTCTTGATGAGACAATATTTAATATCTTGATCAGCGAATTGGGTATGTTGAACACTGAAGATTAATCTTCAGCTATTAAACATCACTCAATAAGTGAAATGATTCAGTGCTCTATCTCTAACACTGAACTTTTGAGTAAATATATCTTTTTTTCTCTCATGTATAATTACTCCTCCTTTCTTTTCTAAACTTAAAACCTTCACTGAAGCTTTCTCATCTTCAGTGATAAATGTTTTTAAAAGGTGGTCTCAGTGATTCTCTTGTCACTAACCACATCTCTAAGTTCTTTATACTTTTCTTAAAATTCAAAACGATCACTGAATCTTTTCGTATCAGTGATAAAAACGTTTTTTTAAATGTCAGTTTCAGTGATTCTCTTATCACTGAATCTGATGTCTTAAAACCCTCACATAATCTTTCTTTTTAGTGATAAACTGTTTTAAACGGTCTTATCAGTGTTTCTTTAGACACTGAATGACTCTTCGTTTTCTTAAAAACTATTTGTTTTTAAAAGAAAATAGTTAATAAACCGTCTTTATGACGACATTCTCTATTTACTAAGTGCGATGCTTTGAGATGTGCAAAAGGTTCTGTCATTACGCTACCTCATTTAATGCCATCCAATCATGGATGAGAACATGGTATCTTTTTCATCATGACCACTTTCCCGAACCATCATCTTTTTCTCTCTCATATTATTTCTCTCTCCTACCTATAAATATGAGACTTCTTCTCCACTTTTCTCTTTATGCTTATAAAATTCTTAGACGAAACTCTGCAAGAATTCACCCAAAGCAAGAACTCTCAAAAACTTCTAAGCTCTTTCGACCTCTTCTCTCATACAACTAAGGTCGTTATTGTTAGCTCTATTATTCACTTCTTGTAAAAGTACGAAAAAGTATTCTGCAAGTCTTGACAGAAGGATATCTTCCACAGAAGACAACAGAGGACTAGCGACAGAAGATGTATATTCATGCAAGTAAAGAGTGACAGAACCTCTGATGTCTCTCACAGAGGTTCTGGAAAATGGTCCTCTGTCAATAAGAACATGCAAGTCAATTACAGCAGAGCCTCTGAGATGGCTCACAGAG
>NW_020203104.1:0-23706 GCF_001531365.2 Cynara cardunculus var. scolymus | reverse complement strand
TGGTATTAAAATCCATCCTTTTTGTACCTATCAAAGACCAATCAATAACTAAATTAAAGGGGTTCTATAAGCTATATAAACATTACAATATGTACTAGATTTATTATAAAAACATGTTTAAATATAAGCTTATCAATTGTACATATGTATACATATTTACTTAACAAATTGCATATGCAATTTTTTTAGAAATCGGTAGAATTCAAGAAGTTGTTAGAATTGGTAGAATTCAAGAATTTGTTGATGCAAATGAAGGCTAGACTTAACCATACTTGAGATATTATTAAAACACAACTGAACTAACATAATTAATGAATCAAATCTGAAATCAAACCAAACAGCGGGATCAAGACTGGTGCGACAGCGTGGACTGGTACGATCGCCTGGAATGGGGCGGCAGTCTGGGCTGAGGGAGGTGGCGACGATGACAGGTGGTGCAGGGCGACAGAATGGAGACGGGTGGTGTAGGGCGACTGAATGGAGACGCGATAGGTGGACGAATAGTTTTTAGGGTTACAGGTTACATTTTTAAGTCTTTAAGGATTTATCTAATATGTTTGAAAAAGTGTAAGGATTTATTTAACATATTTTGAGACGTCCAAGGGCTTGTGTATAAAAAAAGGTCCAAATATTTAATCATTCCAAACATCAAAGTGCAAAGAGTTTTCTTTGATTTTTTCCCATTTTATTTAGGTAATTTATAAAGAACATGTAAAATATCTTGTTTATATGAAATAAAATAAATTTTACTGATCAATACATATTATCTTTATAAAGTAATGAAATTTATACCTGAAACTTATATATATCTATATATATATATATATATATATATATATAGACTTGGGATCATGTGAGACCAAAGGTTTTTCGTGAGACCCGTAAGATCAATTCTCAATTCTTGGATCAGATCTACAATCTGAACATTCATAATCACAAAAATTGTCACGACACTTCTCAATAATCACAAAATTGCCATCGTGCAACTTTAGACAATTAGATCATTAGCTTATAAAGTTGATCAATGAACATAAATTGGTCTTACGGGTCTCACAAAAAACCATTGGTCTCACGTGAACTCAACCCTATATATATAATATATAAATCTCAAATGTTGGAGTATATGATTTGAAAATATCTTATTAATGATAAAATATCCTAAATAAAACAAAGAAAAGAATCTTTAGAAAATATACTATATATAATTGAGGAACTTTAATTATTAAGTAGCTAAAGCACAATAATTATGCTTAAGGTGGAAGATATGTTTGATTGCATTTATCATCAAACATATATCGTTATAGTTATAAACATTTGAACTATAATATATTGTCATCTAAGATGAACATACATAAACAAGGGTATTATTGAAAAAAATTCTTAAAGACATGGATATTTTGTAACTATGTGTATATTAATGTTTTATAACTGTCCATGTGTATATTAATCCATTGTCAATAATAAAAAAATCTTCGTCATTATGAATATTAATATACACATGGACATCTCATCTTAGGTTCACTTATGAACAATGTGCTTATGTTCAAATATTTCAAGTGTATTTGGATGTTCATATATGTTCAAGTGTGTTATTTGCACTGCTCGGATGTTCACATATGTTCATAAAAGTTCACTTGGTTGTTCTATCTTTTTATATGTTAGCAGACAATGAATATTGTACACTTATGAAAATATATTCACTTATGAACAATGAAATTATGTTCAACCATTAACATACTGAAATGAATGGGAATGTGGGAAGTTGAACATGTGAACATGATGTCTATACTTTCCTCCATACCATTCATATCACCACTATGAAATAATCATACACCTTTTGAATGTGATTTATTCGTTCGGATTAATCATTTGATCAAATATAATTTTATTTAACAATAAAACATTGTGTAATTTGATGAACTTATCATAATTACAAAAATTTATCATAATTACAAAAATCAAGCAACAATTAAATTGTAACAACTCATTAATTAATACAAATGTAATTTACATTTATATACAATTTACATATTTGTCCTCTATTCTATAATCATTACCTTAATGAAACCTATCACAAACAATAAATCTGATTGGTCCATCAGGTTAATATAGTTAACACTAAAAATTTGGTCAACAAAAGAACCTATCCACACACACACACACATATAAATAAATCTTTTGTGTGTGTGTGTGTATGTGGGCATAATCAAATGAGAACCTCAAATATTGTAATAATTATGAGAACTTGTACTATAAAGTACTGTTTCACATATTCATTTTTCATAGTTTTACATATATTTGATTCACAATGTGTTTATTTTACAAGTTGAAACTTGTTACATGTATTTTAGTGAACACAAACACATAAAAAGTTTCATATTATAAAACAAATATATATTAATCAATACTTTAAATCTTAGCTTTAAATGAATTTTTTTATGAAAAATAACACATGATATACCGAGTCTCATGGTTATCACAATTTTATAGGTTCTTATATAATTAACCCCTTATATTATACATACACAAATAGACAAATAATCAAGTGAGAATGAAAGTTAAATGAGAAACATAAAAAAGAAATATGGATCCTTGATCATCTTTAATCTCATACCCACACATGAATTGCGCTTGAAACAGGGATTGATCTGGTGAATCTCGATGTATCTCATCCTAATATGCATCTAAGAGTGGAGATCTCTTCTTACGCTTCTCACCTCAACTCTCTTTCTCACCGAAACCCAATCTTGACATATATATATATATATATATATATTGATATTTAGTTATTAGATATTGGTGTAAATAAAATCTCTTACAAAACTACTGGTCTCCATGGCTCAATGCTCTATCCTTACCTCCACCACAACATGAGTCAAACAACCTTCACCACAAGATTTAACCAATATCATACATTTGAATTGTATACATTAACAAATAAAAAATAAAAAAAACAATTAATATTGTTGAAAAAAAACCTTATTGTTACTAAAAACAATATTACAGTTATACTTTCACTAGAAAACACTATTGTAGTTGTCACGTCTCTTTCTATTTATCATTGTATTTGTTGTTCTGTATTTTATTTGATATTTTTTTTATATACTTTAACATAACCACGTAAAATAAATTTACGAGGTAAGCTGCTAACCTTCATGTGTGTTAACAGTCTCATATACATCACTTGTACCGTGTAAGCTAACATTTCACACACTGAAAATAACATATCCATTTGACTCAAAGGCTTGCATAAATTGTCGATAAAAGACAGGTACAATTAATCTCATTAGAAGTTGAACCTATCAGTATATAAGCAAGAGAATTCACCGCAAACCGCCTTATGCTACAGTGAACTTTATAGCAATGGAACGCTTACTCAACTTGAACGAATCGATAAGTAAAAGCAACATAAGTAACACAATATTAAAGCAGCTTGAACCTTGATTAAGGGGCCGTTTACTAAACACTTATTTGGTAAGTGTTTACCGGATAAATTTCCTCATTGGATGAACATGAGAAGGGTAAAAAAATTTACCGGTTAAGAGCGATAAGAAAGATGAAGAGGCTTACATGGTAAGTGAGGATAGCGACTCTTACCCAGGTAAGCGCTTACCCAATAACTTGTTGCATTTAATATGTTTTGATATATACTAAAATTTTACGCATCAAAATAAATTATAGTGGTAACTGCTATCAATAAACGCTTACCAGATAAGCATTTGGATAAACTACCCATAACATTTGATATATAGAAAACAGGGGCTAGGAGGTATCTTAGTGCCAAACTAAAACCATGAGGTTATACTTACTTTAATTTGAACCCTCAGTTGGTTTTAATTTATGTTCATTAAAGTTAATTAATTTAATGACCTATGGTTTAATAACATATGAAATCTGAGCACAATCTAAAGATTTCAAAATCCTATGTTTGAAGGATTTCAATTAAATTATAAAATTCCAAATCCGGACAATCCAACAAACCAAACATTTGATTGGAATGGATTTGAAATGCAAATCCCCCCAAATCCATTTCATTCATTCAAACCAAACGGGACCTTAATGAACAACTAAAGATTAACAAGAACAAAATTCACACGGAAGCATGGTTGAAGATTTTATTTGACATTGAAGATTAGCTTTATATAGCCAAAGCGCCTTTGGCCTAGCGGTATGTGAGTTTTTAGCCTCCTAGGAGGTTAAGAGTTCAAACCTCACCAAAGATGAGAAGGGTATGTGAGTTTATTTATTCTATTTACCATATATAAATATTATATACTTAAAAAAATAATTTTATGTTGAAACAAAAAATCCCAATTTTTATATTGATACAAAAAGTAGAAATTTTAAGAAGATGTCATGTTTTATGCCTAAAGTAGCTAGTTGACTTAATAATTTTTAATCTAACTTAAAATCATGATACAAGTTATTGGTAAACCACAACTTGAAACTTATAAGTAGCTCACAACTCTCATTTTTTATATCTGTATAGAATGAAAGAAAATAGATTGACACAGTAACAAAAAAATAAATTTCAAGAAAACCATTTGTTGTGTATATGACAAGGTTTAACATATATTTATTGACACTGCTAAGTCCAGAGACTAAAATATATAAAAGGTAAATGACAGATTTTTGTAAAATATTATTTCAAGTTACATATATTATATGAATGAATAAGATAATAGAAAAATATGTCGGTATCAGTTCACGAAAGCAGATTCTTAATTATATTTGACTACCCATGTGTGTACGAGAGTTTCATTTTTTCAAATGTGCTACACCAAATTTGTAACTACTTATCCTTACTCGTATTAACAACTACTGTATAATATAATATTTATAACTTAATAAAAATATACCAACTATATAAATTTTTTATTTAATAGTGTTTTTAGTGCAATTTAATAATTAAATAAAAGCATACTTATGTAGTTTACAATTTAATAATTTGGACCCTCAAAATAGTTTAATAAATAATATATGGTTTAATATATATAAATATATAATTTAATAGTGAAGATATATTTTTTAATTGTTAATGTATACTTTAAAATATAATTTAAATATCAAAAAATAAAATAATGTACTAAAACAATATAATAAATTATTACAACGAATTTATATATTGAAAGATCCAATGTCGTGTTATACTAAAAGACTATTCGTAAAGAGCCTAAAAGTCTTTTGTCGATGTTGTGATTGCCATCTAATCTATATATATATATATATATATATATATATATATATATATATTAAAGGAGAAACCAATGTTGATGACTTGGCTTTTCATAAAGGTTGGAAATTTATTTATCTTTTTTTCATTCATTCTCCTTTAATTTTTTTTAGTTTCACATTCTAATTTCTATAAACATTGATTATTCATTTATGTTTGCATTTAACACAATCTTTTCATTTTCCCTAACTCTTCTTCATAAATTGTTCATCATTCAATCTTTTTTTTCTCCATCTCCATCACTTGATTTGTTTTTCATTTCATAAATTGTTACTTTTCAACAAATTTATTTTCAAGTTTATTTCGAGAAGACCAATTCAGGTATGCGTTCCTTTTTATTTTTGTTGGGATTTTAGAATTTTGTTTTTTTTTACTTTTCTCTTCTATGATTTTCCTAAGTTTTCTCAATGAAACGAAGAGTTTGTTCTTGACAACACTTTTAAAGTTTTTATGGCAACAATGGTTCGATTTTCAAGTATACTTTAAGAAAACTAATGTGTGTATGCTTTCCTTTTGACTTTTATTGAGATTTTTGAAGTTTTTTTGTTACAATTTTTCATGTAGCATCACCAAACTTCAATATGCCATTTTTTAATGGTTATATTTTTTTTTTAGGTTTATTTCGAGACGATTAATCTGAGTATGCAATTCTTCTTMATTTTGTTAGGATTTTAGAGGTTTTCTTTAACTAATGTCTTCTACATTTTTCTTAAGTTTTTTTTCTCAATAGAACCAACAATATGTTTTTAACAATTGTTTTAGAGTTTGGTTGACAACAACTACTCCTCATGGAATATTGAGAAACCAAGTTTAATGAAAAACMATTTTTCATATTCATCTTTTATTTTCTCATTCTTATTTTACATTAAAATATTTTCAACATACAATTGTTGAAACTTTTTTTTCAAATTCTATTTATTTTTAAAATATTTTCAACCGCATTAATCGTTAAAAGATTTCATTTTTGTAATTTACATTATATATATATATATATATATGTGTGAAAGAACAACCAATAATGATAAGGTAGATTCATATATCAAAGATAATATTGATTCTTATCAGTTTAATATATAAATGTGATCATCGACTCATTTAGCTAACTTCAATAATTTTAAAAAGGATTATTGTCACCATGCAACGCATGGTGTCAAACACTAGTTATTTTTAAAGGCATTAATTAATCTATTAACGAAAAAGTGATAACCAAATAACGAAAGGTTTAATTTGTAAGACATAGGGAGTGTTTAGGATTATTCATAAAAATAACTTGTTGACTTATTCTGGTGTGACACTGGTAATAAATACTTTTGAGTGTTTGGATAAACAATTTATACTCATATCAAACCAGTAATAAGAAGTTTTTGAAGAAGTTAAACTCTTCTGACTTATAATAAGTTGATAAGTGCTTTTGTAGAAAAACATAAGTTGTTTCAAATAAGCAATCCCAAACACCCATATAGATTAGACCAAAACAAAAACATTGTCATCTTACAATTGGCAAAATGCGTGAAATAACAATTCATGCATCACGTTTTTATGAATATTTTTATTCGTAAAATAGTGATCTTTTGTAAACATGTTTAATTTATTATATTATAATTTTAGTAAACATATTTGATTAAATTTATAATGTTTAAATGAAAAAAATATTATAACTAAAAGTACAATATCGTAATAGAAACTTATGATGTTATAATAAAGTAATTTTGAAAGTACAATGTCAGCACTATCTACACGTGGACAACCTACATGGATGATGAGGTGAGAAAGAAACCTTGTATAATGAGTACATTTAATTTAAAACGTTACCTGATGCTATAACGAGTATATTCTTGAAGTACAATGCCGTAATAAAATATAATTTGAAAGTATATTGTTATAATAAAAAAAAAATACTATAATAAATAAATTTATAAAAATAGGTTGTTATTTCATACATTCTATCTTCTAAAAATTAACACCTTTTCATCTAATGAATCTAATCATACCAATGTTGCTGTTTATTTATTCAAAAGTTTTGAAAAGCCAAAACCAATTGCTTGTTGATGGTCATCAGGGATGCTCTTGGGTTGAGTTGAAGACATTTGAGTAACCCAACCCAATGCTTGCGGTTTAAAATTTTTTAACCCAACCCGAACCAAAGTATAACCCAATCCAACCCAACCCGTATGAGTTGGTCGGGTTGATACGTTGGTACATTAAAATATTTTTTTAACATAAAATATGTTATTTCTCTACTTATAATTTCTTTTTCATCATCAACCATTTGATACAATTTATTCATACTTCTTACGTATATCGCATTTAGTTAATTTTCTTAATTTACACATATATGTTCATAGTTACTAAAAATATATATGAACGAGTTATATAAAAATGTGAATAGATTGAAAATATGTGTATATGAAGAGCATACATGATAGTGTAATTGTCTAATATACATATTAATAGAAATTCAACAATCATATTAAATTCAAGAAATAAAAGGATATGTGAATCAGTTAAATAGTTCATATGTGAATAACACGAATTTATATATGAATCAGTTAATTAGTTCATATATGGATCACAAATGGTTTATATATGAATCAGTTAATTAGTTCAGATGTGAATCCTACAAGTTCATATATAAATCAGTTAAAATAGTTCATATATTAATCAAATTTTGAATTAATTTTTTCTCAAAAACAAAAATTTATTCTTTAATTGTTAAACCACGTTCAATTAATCAATTAGAATTTAAGCAAGCATCAATTATTGTCATTATTAGTATTAATATATTTACAAATATTTATTATTGCATAAAATATAAAATATAAAATAATTAGAATGAATAAAAATGTCCCACAAATACCCCTCCCCCATTTATCATTGTATTTGCTCACATACTATTATAAAATCAGCATGTTCCCAACACCAACATTTTTTTTTCATTTCTATTTTAAAGATTCTTTCATCAAATATAATATTTGAAAGATTTCTTTTAATTATATATATATATATATATATATATATTATATGAGCCCATTCAAATAAAAATTGAGTTGTTTGTGGTAATCGTGAGATCCAATATCAATCACACAAATTAATAATTAATGGTTGAAAATAAAAGAAAAATTAATTACTGAAATTTCAAAAATAACTCTTCAATATTTAATGTGAGTATGTAAATAAGGGCAAAAAGGTCAATTTTTTTTAATTTAACGAGACTATTTTGAACGTCCTAGAAATCCGTTAATGTTCTAAAATTACATTTAATCAAATCAAAACAAAAAACACAAAGATTCTATTGGTTGTGCAAGAAGAGGTGGAAAACAATTTGTAGGCTTTAGTTGAACATATTGTGTTACATTGTGGTAAAAAAGAAAATAATCCAGTCAATGGGCATTCAACTACACTTTGTGTAATATCTCAATCATATAGTAGCAATCTATACAAGACAACCTCCAAACCACTAAACTTATGGTGAGAATTCTTTGGTAGCTTACAACCAAGAACTCATAAGTCATAAGGGGCTACAAATTCCAATAGTTACTGATACCGGACAAGGTGTTACAATACCAATAATGTATTAGGTAACACAAGATGTTTGTGTTACATTGTGATAAAAAAATTGTGGTTTCATATGGTAATTTAGGAATGTAAAATCAAAATTAATTGAAAGTTTGAAATGTATGGAATTAATAAATAAATATTTAATCTAAATTTAGTAATTTACTAACATGTCCTTTTACATGAATTTAAAATGAATAATTAAAATATTAAAATGGTTGGTTGAGATCGGATCTCACGATTACCACAAACAAGTTCTCATTTGTAAAATCAATGCAACCCAATCAATTGAGATATTTATGAAAATGATGAGAGTTCATTTATTATGATTTGAATATTTATTCAAGATTAATATGGTTCATTAATTATGATCAATAGTTTATACTAGGAAACAATCAAAACTTCTATGAAATCACATATTCATCAAATTAAATGGACGGTTGAGATTGAATTTTATTGATTGTACAAATGTAAATGGTTGTATAATAACCCACCTCTCTCTCTCTCTATATATATATATATTAGGTCGGCATATTCATGTGTATCAAAATGATCAAAATTTACTTTAAATAATTCGCAATTTATTTATTCAAGTCTTGTACATGTTTTTAAGCATAAATTATCAAAAAAAAAAAAAAAATACAACCACAAGGGTGTTGTCCGATCGGTTTGATCTTCGGTTCTAAATGTCAAAAATGCCCGAGGTCTCAAGTTCGAATCCAAAGAAGAATAAAAATCTTCTTGTGGTCACAGAAGTCAAATACGATGACACCGGCAGATAGTCGTTCTAGAATTAGTCGACTCGCATAACATGTTGCATATCCAGGTTAATTAAAAAAATATCAAAAATACGTTGCATAATTGATGATTTATTTTCTTTGCACATTATTTAAAACGATGTGTGCGTATATAATCCTCTCGTAACCCTACTTATAGATTTGATAACCTGTGACGACCCAAATATTTATGAGGCGATAATTTACGTACATATATACATAATTGTGCGTGTACATATAAATCTGTATGTATATATGATACCTTGTAGACATTAATACTCTAATAATTTTATTTAATTGATCTTACAAAATAGAAAATAGAAAATGTAAATGAATATGAACAAATATAATTTATGGGCTTGGCTTGTCAATGGGCTGATGATGATTTTGGATCGTTTTTTATTGGGCTTTGGGCTTTGCTCAACTTGAGCCCATTCCAGTCTTATTTAATATTGTGGTATATAACACTATTTTTCACACATAAATTGGAAAACTCATGTTTTCACATGACTTAACCAAACTTTAATTGGGTGTTTCAATCGGTAGAAATGTGAACCAAAAGGTAATAATACATGTAGAATGTGAACCGAGAACAAATGAGATTCTAAGGATGGGCAAATCATACCTGGTCCGTATAGTTAAATCAGCTGAAATACGATCGAAATTAGAGATAACACAAATCATATAGAGGAGAACCATTTTTGTTGTCCTGATTTGGTCTCTGAAATACAGTTAGCATCATATTTCTGGATTTCTACAAGGACCAAACACTTTCAGATTTCATGGATTGATTGGATAAACAACCAAAGCAGGTGATATCGAAGGTTACTTTGTATGTTCTGATCATCTTTCTGCTACTGTCTTGTTGGGAGTTTTATTTCTTGGGTCTTTTTTTTGGGCTTTGTTCGGGCTCCTTATCCTTTGGTTGCGGTTTGTTTTTTTGTCCTCTTGCTTCGTTGGCTTAGTTGTTGTTCTTCGCTTTTTATGTGGTTTTGCTGCGCTTTTTTCCATCTTCTTCTTGTTTTATTTGTTTAATAAATTTTGTTTTGATGTTGTTATAAAAACACAAATTATATTATTCTTAGTTTGGATCTATATAAAATTTGAAGGTGTTATTAAAAATAAAGTGTGTTATAGTTGTTAATTAATTCAAAATATTAAATTGTTAGACAAATATCATCCAAACATTATCTATTAAAAACAATCATTAAATGGTTGTTTGTTTATCTTTTAATAGTTCTATTAAGAGACAACATTTGAATCGTTAAGAGGTGAATCTTGTTTGACAAAAAAAAAGTCTGTCTCTTAATGTATCTAAAACCTTCTGAATGATTTTGTATCTTGGGTCTCCCTTAACCATTCAGCGCTTTAATTTCATTGCGAACAATTACCAAACTATTATATTTTATTTTGCACTATATCATTAGAGCCTCTTAATCATTCTGACCACTTAATCATTTTGCACCAAACCATTCAACAACTGTCAAACAACCCTTAAATCTCATGCCAAAATTGTTAACCACAATTAATAAAAAAAGAATACAACAATATAATTGAGCATTAGTTATTTGAATAAAATGATCAGATATTGAAGTGACTGATAGAGGGCTCATATGGGATTACTATTTATCGTTAGATTCTAAGTATTAAGAGACGTGAAGATGAATCATGCAAAAGTTGAGTCAAAATTAAGCTCAAACTCAAGTCAAGTAAAAAAAATAACTTGGTTCAATTGTCAATTTTAATCAAATTATGTAATATAATTAATGTTTTTTTTATTCTTAGTCATGTTGTAGGTAAATAAATTTTGAAGCACGTAACATATATTTAAATATGTATATAATCATGGCAATAAACGTAACTACACAAGTTATATTGATAGTATGCCTAACATATGATAGAAAAAGACTATAAATAAAAGATTGAATTACACGTTTGGTCCCTGTATTTTGTTCGTTTTCGATGCTTTGGGGTCCTAAAAATGAAATAAACGGAAATCAACCTTGTGTTATGCATTTTATTATAGTTTCTGGTCTCTCACTCTAACACCGTCCATGGTTGATTGTTAAGTGGCGGTCTGTGTCTATCACATGAGGGCAATTTAGTCTTTTTTAATCATTACGTTTTCTTAAAAAGTAAGGAATGAAATATACAAGCATTTTGTATACATATCATTTGAAACCTCAACTAAACTGAACTCTTTATATTTCTTTCCCAAACTCCTTCAACTCAAAGCGATGGAAGATAGATCAAGGGCTCATGAACACGATTGGAAATCAGCAAGTACTTGGTGTATTACGATTATGAACCCAAACTTGATGAATTAGGCTTTGAACTACACAAATGTAGCATGATTGGCTGACATGTTCCTACTGCTATATCGATTCTGAACTTACATCCTCAATTCCCAACAACTTTTGATGGTGCTAAATCACTTATAGAGAAGTTGTATATGGTGGCTACCAACAAAGACTTTGAGCCTCCAACTTTTCATTTATTTTGGGGTTCTCCTTTGAAGGCAATGACCAGTTTCTACATCTTCGACCTCATATCGTCTGCTTTGCTTCTGCTTCTCCAGTTCGACGTCATCTACATCTGCTTCTGCAGTTCGACATCATCTATATATGCTTCATGTTCTGTATGCATTTGCAACGGTTTCTACATTTTCGACCTCATCTGCATCTTTAGATTTAGGGTTATTGTGTTTTAAATTCAAGGTGTTTGTGTTTTAGATTTAGAGTTCTTTCTTGTTTTTGTTTTTGTTTTTAGAATCAAGGTATTTTTTTCTTGTTTTTGTTTTAAAATACATAAGTTTTGAACAATGATTTGTTGATAATGAATTTGATTTACTTGACTTTTTTGTATACTGTCGCATGAAGAACAAGAAATTGCCAAAGTGGTTGCGGGAACAGTAGGGTATAGAGAGGATGGAGGGAGAAGGGGAGGGCAGGGACGGGACATATGTCATTAGTTGAATTAAAAAAAATACATGTATGTTATTATCGAAATGGACAAAATGCCCATCAAATGGCAGGCATATAGGGTCACTTAACGGTCAAACATGGACAATGTTAGAATGATGGACCAAATCTATGATAAAATGCATTTCCTAAGCCTGATTTCCATAATTTCGTTTTAAAGACTTAAGTCGATAGAAATGATTAAGTACATTAACATGTAATTCACTCTAAAAAATATATATATATTTGGAGTAGACCGTGTCACAAAATCCAAAACTTCACTAATAGAATCTACGGTTAAGTTGGCTACAAAGAATGAATTCGCCACCATCTCCTCCTCTCCCTTCTCCCTTCTCCCTTCTCACCTTTCCCTTGCCCTCACAATACCATCCATATATCTTTGACCCAACACCAGTTTGCGATCCAAATTGGCACGTACTTGTCACGAGCTCGAATTAGCTGAAACCTGAGTCATTCTTTGTTCACATTCTTTGTACAATCTCATCACCATGGGCATTTTTGTTCAAGAATCATGCAATTTCATCAAGATCAATAGTTCCTAATGTCTATCTTAATGTTATGATTCTTTAAAAATGCCCTAACATCAACAATTGTTCAAACTCGAACCATTGTTGTCTTGCAACACCACCTAGTTACCACCACAAACCTAAAAGCGAAGATATACATGCATGTATCAAGGAATAGTATAGAAAACGGAGAGGGGAAGGGTATTGGCCAAAGAAGAGGGAATGTGGGAGGGGGTGGTCGGAGAAGAGGGAAAGGGGCCGGGGAGGGGATGGGTTTTATTATTACCTTAAAATCTTTTAGATTCTTGTATACAATGTTTTTTTTTT
Organism: Cynara cardunculus var. scolymus; assembly: GCF_001531365.2. Lineage (NCBI taxonomy): Eukaryota > Viridiplantae > Streptophyta > Magnoliopsida > Asterales > Asteraceae > Cynara > Cynara cardunculus. Next base: position 10,328 of record NW_020203104.1, on the reverse strand, counting down.
ATTAACCTGGATATCCAACCCGCTATGCGAGTTGACTAATCCTTAGGCGACCACCTGCTTTGCAGATAGCCCGGAGTCACCACATTTGAACCTCCGTGGCCACAAAGAGATTTTTATTCCTCATTGGATTTGAATTTGAGACCTCCTGATATTTTTGATCTTTGGAGCCAAGCTCAAACCAATCAGGCACCACCTTTGTGGTTTATATACAATGTTCATATACTTGTACACTAGTTTATTAAGTTTAATAAACAAAAGAAGGACAAAACAACCGAGATGTCTCTCCACTTTAAGGGCATTACGACTAACGGATTTAGGCTTAGAGACTATTTTCAAAGCAAAATGCAACAATTCACAGTGACTATAATCTTGCACTTTTTGCAAAGGAGGACCACTTTCATAATTTTGTATTAACCACAAGGATCAAAGTTGTCACTTACGCTTATATTTGAAGGGCATCATATATATCACTGGCAGCATGCATCAAACCATCAGAAATAAAACAAGTTTGATCATCAATGGCTACCTCCTCGCACGATACCATCTTGAACTCGACCATCTCAGAAGAAACATGGGTTCTTCAAACCCGTCAAAAGCTCAAAAATGCGACCCCATTCGACGAAAACACACCGATCTCTGTTTGCCATGTGCCCAAGTTCATAAGCGTTATAAACCCTCAAGCTTATGCTCCTCAGGTGATAGCTTTAGGGCCGTATCATTACTTACGTCCCGAGCTCTGTCACATGGACAGATACAAAATCGAAACGATCAAATGGTATTGGACATCTCATCAAATCGGTCTCGTGGTAGAAAAGCTCCAAGAAATCGGGTCAAAGGTGCGAGCTTGTTATCACAAGTACCTCGATGTGGAAGATGATACTCTAGCCCTGATGCTTGCCATTGATGGGTTGTTTCTTATTTACCTTTTAAGTAAACATCTGAATCGTTTTACTGATGATGCTAGTGTTTTTAGAGATGTTATGATGCTCGAGAATCAAATCCCAATAATCGTTTTAAAGGAGATCGAAAACACCATCGGCTCCAACGATGCTGCATTGTTCTCTATGATGCAGGTGTTTTGCGAATCTCAGTCGCCATTTGTATTGAGCTCAGATTACCAGCAAGTTTTGCAAGAATCTGAAGTTCTTCACTTGTTGGATCTTTTGCATGAAATGATCACCATGCATGAAATCATTAAGCAGCCTGCTTCAGCTCCTCAAGAAGTTACAGAAGTATCACGACAAGAATCACTAGTTTTGAAAGTCGATCCTGATAAAGATAAGCTTATTCAAGATTCTATCGATATCTTAACAAGTGCAGCTGCAAGTTCTATCAAGCCAATCAAACAGCTTACAAGCTTACCATGGCGCAAGATCTCAAATCTACTCAGCCACGGTTCCGGCCTAAAAGAAGTTGCCTCCAAGAATCCATTGGTTCAAGAAATCGACATTCCATCTGTATCAAAACTCTCCAAACTGGCCGGAATCAAGTTTCAGCCGGAGACCGGAGGAAACCTGCAAATCCATTTAGATTCTCCGACCGCCACCCTCTACATGCCGGTGATTACCCTGAACGGCAACTCAGAAGTCATATTGAGAAATCTAGTGGCCTACGAAATGGCGAGTAGAAACAGCACCTCTGGGTACCATAATCTTATACTTGCTCAATATGTCGATCTCATGAGTGGCATGATTGACACAAAGGAAGATGCAAGTTTGCTGCAACGTGCTGGAATCATTAAAGGGGATTTGTCGAATTCACAGGTTGCAGATTTGTTTAATGGGATGAATAAATCGTCACAGAAAGTTTATAACGAAACTGCTGCTAAGATCAATGCATATTATTGGCAGAAACCGAAGGTGAAGGTATATAGGTTTGTGAAGAAATATGTGTACGAGTCGTGGAGAGTGCTAACTGTTGTTTTCACGTTGGTGCTGCTGTTCCTGATGATTTTGCAGTCGGTTTGTGATGTTTATGATTGCAAACGAGTTGTCAAATGGTAGATTATAGTTAAGTCGTTCGTTGTTTAATTTGATTATTAAGCTGTATGTATTGATTAAGCTGTCTGAATAAATTAAGCTATATCATTGTCTGATATGGTGAATAAATGTTTGAATAACAATAACAATAACGATTCCTTTACTCCAAGTATATAATCATATTTCTTGTAAAACTAACGATCCCAAAGAGACAAAGCAACATTCTTGGACACCGGTGACATCATGGACGTTCCAACCTTTTTGGAAGCCCTGTTACATCCAAAATTTTTCGTTACATTGCATAAATGAGATGACAAATGATATATGTTAATAATAAAAATGGGTTAAACCTAAAACGATTAACAATCTAAAACTAAACCTAAATTATTATTGATTTGAACCTAAAACCAAATAAGAAATTGTTTGAACCTAAATAATTTCAGCTATAGTTTTACATAGGTTGATAAAAAGACCCTACACACATGTAATTTGGGCCCCAAAATTTCGGACGCCCTGTTCAAAATCTCACATTTAACATGCTAAGGGACGGCTCTGGGTGACATGAGTTTCGGCCTCGCCAGCGTGGAAACTCTCGTGTATATATAACTCTGATCCACAGAAAGATACGCGGGCACCAAGGCGACTCGAGTCGCGGTATTGCTTGCATACCGATTCTTGAGAGATAAGCGATGTCTTAAGCCTATAGTCGCATCTCAGGTTGCAGATGATTGATTGGAGGCAAACGATTCACAATATTTGATTAGTTTTGAATAATTATTGCCGGACTTGGGATCATGTGAGACCAAAGGTTTTTCGTGACACCCGTAAGACCAATTCACAACCCTTAGATGAGATCTACAATTTCAACATTCATAATCACAAAATTGCCACGAGACTTCTCAATAATTACAAAATTGTCACCGTACAATTTTATACTATTAGATCAATAGCTTATAAAGTTGATTAATAAACATAAATTGGTCTCACGCGCCTCAAAGAAAACCCTTGATCTCACATTAACCCAACTAGAATTGAGTTCCTCCCGGCATCTCTACACTTTCAGAATGCAACCCTGATTGCAAAATACCACATCAGAATTTCGTTTAACATGACTTTCATTATTAAAACAATTAATTGCCATCAACTCAATACAACTTTATTTATTAAATTGTTATATTATTTAATTAAAAGTATTTTATTGAAAATAAAATTCTAAGTTATACATTAATAAATTAACAACGAAATTCTAATTATTAAACTATATATTTTAATAAATACTTTTATTGTTTGAGTGAAAAACCTTTAGTCTTTTTGTCTATTTCTTTGTTTTTTTCCTGTAAAAAAGTAAAGCTATATTTTTATACACACACATAGAGACATATATATATATATATATATATATATATATATTATGATTTAATTTGTTTAAATTAAAAAATAATTATATTAAATACTATTTAATATAATTATTTTTTAATTTAAACAAATCAAATCATAAAACCATATCTTATTTTATTTAGAAGGAATAAAATAAGATATTATTTTATGAATTGATTTGTTTAAATTAAAAAAAATTATATTAACGATGATTTAATTTTATTGTTCTTTTTCCTACCATTACAATAATCAAACAAGCTTATCATTGATATTTAACATCAAAATCATTGAAAACCATCAACAAATGTACTCCAATTTTATCATCCTAAAACCAAGATTTTCGGTTTTCATATTGTTTTTCGGCCAAAAACTTAAAATGAACCATTTAGATTTCAACCAAAGGAAGATTCATACACACTAAATATACAATCATTTTGGTAACTTAAAATTGAACAAATCTCTATATAAACTTCAACCAAGTTTTCATACCCAAAACAATAAAATTAAAATCGTAGTTAATTTAATTAATTTTTTAATTTGATCAAATCAAATCATAAAACAATATTTTATTTATTTTTATATCCTTATATACACTATTTTAGCCATAAGTTAATTTGAGAAGTGGTAAGTATTAGAGAAGTAGAAAAGTCATCCTAGCCTTTCATTTAATCAAGATTTACGGCTTTGACTGTGAAGCATAGGATAATTCCTCGCATGGTATGCCAAAGATAGAGGGATAGAACCACAAGGATGGTGCCTGATTGGTGGCTCCAAAGGTCAAAAGTACCAGGAGGTTCCAGGTTCAAATCCGAGGAGGAATAAAATTCTCCTTGTGGCCATGAATGTTCAAATGCAGTGACTCCGAGATATCTGTAAAGCAGGTGGTCGCCCTGGGATTAGTCGGCTCGCATAACGGATGAATATCCAGGTTAATAAAAAAAGATAGAGGGATAATTTTGTAATTTTTACAAATAGGTTGATAAAACAAGTGGATATGTGAATTCGTGTGATTTACATATGAACTATATGTTCATATGTGAACCTGTGTAATTTACATATGAACCATTTAACTGATTCATATATAAACCTGTGTGATTCGCATATGAACTAATTAGCTGATTCACATATGAACCCGTGTGATCTACATATGAACTAATTACTTGATTCATATATGAATTAATTAACTGATTCACATATGAACCCGTATGATTCATATATGAGCTAATTAACCGATTCACATATGAACTAATTAACTGATTTACATATGAACGTTGCCATCAATATAGCAAATTACACAATTATCCTTTGTGTTTATTTAATTAATAAAATTAACTAAATTAAATGAGTGGTCTAGAATGAATCTCATATATCTTACATTTTGGGGAGTTCTTAAAAGATTAAGCCCTTATATATATGTGTGTGTGTGTGTATATATATATATAGAGAGAGAGAGAGAGAGAGAGAGATAGAGAGGAAAGTTCAAACGAGAACGCTAACTATTTAAGAAAACAAGAAAAATGTCGTTAATGTATAAAATCACATGTGATTTTACAATAACGTCAAAAAAAATGAAAGCGGACCACTTTTGAGCCTGTATGATTTTGTACGTGAATATCACGACAATGTTGTTTATTAGAATTATCACATCACATTCGACTACAAAGTACAAACAATTATCACAACAATGTCGATTATCACATGATAAAAGACCTTCGAATATCACAAAGATAGAATCTTCAGATACAAAAAACAGTGGGGAGAAAACTATGGAGACATGAGATTCAACGTGATCAGATTCCAATCTAAAATCCTAGGATAATTACAATTAATTGAAATAACATATAAATTAACAAACACTAGGACCAAATCCATAGTTCACTCTTTATTAAATTACAAATAATTAAAATCTTACAAAAACTGGTTTTTTTTTGTAACATTGGGTTTCTGAGTCAGTTTACGTTCACCAATTAATCTCCAGGAGATCTCAAATAGTTTGGAGTCATCATAGGTGAACCTCCAAAGTCATAGGGCTTTGACCATGTTTGGATTCAAACCCGGGTTACATAAGATTTTCCACTACATCCTCATAAGATTTACGCAGTGTGCTACGACCCAGTTTAAAAGAAGTAGTTATATAACAACCGGTATCATTTCAAAAATGATGTGTAATTTACTAATTTTTAAAGTTGAAAAGGTAAAGATATAATTAGAGAATGTGTTGTAATATAAGCGGATAAAACTTTTGTGATAGATGGTCTCTTAAATCATTGTATAACAGCATTTTATATATAATCGATCATATCCATTAACCACCAATTAATCTCTGCTTATTTTATTCACTCCATCTTTTAATTTGCATCAGGATTCTATTCTTCTTCTCAAATCCAAGAACGATCTCGAAGTTATATATATTTTACTGTTTGCATGGTGAAAGCTTTCTTGGCTCACAAGTATTCTCAATCTAAAGAACAATTAACAATCAATTAACAATCAATTACCACCTCTTCAACTTGAAGAACAAGATTAACATCTGGTGTTATGATGAATACAACATGCCCTTATCCTTATTTAATGCATTTAATCCACCATTTGTATAAATAGAAGCTGCTTGGTTGTTCAACGTACATCTAATCATAAGCACAATCCAGAAATGAAAGAAATGGAACTCAATTCGATTTTGAATGCAAATCTTAGCAAACAACGATGGGTTGATCAAATCAGCAAGAATTTCAAAGACGAAGTTGGTGTCGACGTTAGCGATGTTCCTGTCTGCGTTTTTAACGTCTCGAAAGCCATAAGCCGGTTCAAACCTGAAGCTTACGTGCCTCAAGCTATAGCTTTGGGACCTTATCACCATTTCGAGACTCATCTCTACCAAATGGAAAGGTACAAAGTTGCAGTTGTTAAAGCGTTTTTAAACCCTGGTCAAGTCCTTTCCTTCGAGCCGTTGGTGATCGATAGACTCAGAAAGATCGACCCCATGATTCGTGCTTGTTACCACAAGTATCTAGACCTTGATGACGACACGTTAGCATGGATTGTGGCGATTGACGGCTTGTTTTTACTCTATCTGTTTAGAAATCACGGTGAATTGGAGCGATTCATACCTAAGAAGTTGTTGAATTACGCTATACTCTATAGAGACATAATGGTACTCGAAAACCAGATGCCATTGATGATCTTGAATGAAATACGAAAGATCCTCGATGATGATCATAGTAATGGCGATTCTGAGTTACTCTCGATGCTGAGAGGGTTTTGTGAGGTATATTCTCCACTCAAATTATGTTGCGATTTGGATTATTCTGATAAAACAGCGACTAGCTATTTGCATTTGCTCGATCTTATGTACCATTTAATCGTCAATAACCAATCGCCTAAACAAGCTTCTAAGCAAGAATCATGGCACCGGGAAATAGATGATGATGATCGAGAGATAGCAAAGAAACACCACGTTATCGGAAACATGGGAACGATCATGGAATTAGGGGAGCAATTAGGGAAGGTGAGAAGAGTCGGGAAAGCGATCAATGTCATATTAAGCATCCCGTGGGACAAAATATCGAGTTTACTAGGGTTTGGCAAAAAGCTAGACAAAGACGATGGCGATGATCATCCTCGTGTCACGGAAATTGAAATCCCCTCGGTGTCATCTCTTAGCAAATACGCTCGGATCAACTTCAATTGTACAAACGGAGGGATTAGGGACATGAAATTTGTGGTGACCGAAGCCACACTATACCTTCCGGTAATTACTCTCAACACTTACTCGGAAGTCGTGTTACGAAATCTGATTGCTTATGAAGCCGCTATCTCGAGATCAGCCATGGAATTGGCGCAATTCATCGATTTGATGAGTGGGATTATAGATCAGGAAGCGGACGTGAGGCTGCTAAAGGGAAAGGGCATAATCGAAGGCAGTATGACAAATAAAGAGATCGTGGATCTCTTTAATGGGATGAATATGACGAATGTGCACGCAAGAAGTAACGAGACTGTTGAACAACTTAACGAATATTACAACAGTAGGCCGGCGATCAAGGCGTGGAAGTTCACGAAAAAACGCATGCGTGGCTCGAGAAAAGCATTGACCGTCATGCTTACGGTTTTGGCGTGCATTTTGATGATCGTGTACTCGTTTTGTGAAGTCTACGGATGTCCAAAGTTATTTAACAAAATAACGTAGCATCGATACCTCATGATCTAAGTCATAGTTAACTCAGTGTGCAATGTATAAGGTTGCTATTTCCGTCATGTAGTGTGAGTTTTATCATGTGATGTTGATAAATGTTAAAACATAAGCTAGTTAACATGGTAGTTAGTTATTTAACAGTTACTTAATTTCTGTTAGTGGTCGTATGACAGTTATTTAACTATCATACGAACAGTGGTGTCTTTCGGTTTCAAAGGGTTGCAACCCTTGGCCAATCTGTTGTCTGTATATACAAGTAATGTATATTGTTTTCTGTATTTCAATTGAATTGAATTTGGATTAATAACAGTATTGTACAATGAAAGGTTTATTCCAACTAGAGATGGCCAAATCGGCCCGGTCCGTCCCGGGACCGGGACCGGCAAAGGACCGGCCCAGCCTTGGACCGGTTATGGAACCGAAAACCGGGACCGGTTGAGGTTTTTGGTAGTTTTGTGGGACCGGGACTGGTTATGGGACCGACTATGGATCGGCCCGGCCCAGCCCGTAAATTCAAATAATTTTATAAATAAATGTATTTTTAAATAATTTTATAATGTATTTTTATAAGAAAACGTAATTTTAATTATATTAAAACGTAGTTTTAAAATATATTTGAGTGACCCAATTGTAAATTTTATAATGTATCAAAAATATATATCATTAAAAAAATAAAAAAAATCTTATTTTTTAATGCAAGGACCGGTTGAGACCGGGACCGGGACAGGACCGGCGGCCCATAACCGGTTATGAAGTACGTTGACCGGTCCTATCATTTTCGACCGGGACCGGTTATGGCCGGTTATGAGAAAAGTTAGGACCGATTGGGACCGGCCCGGCCCGGGACCGGTTTTTGGCCATCTCTAATTCCAACAATAAATCCTATATTAATTTTCGAGTTATACATATATTTGCAACATTTCTATGATCACACATTAGATGTTAAAAATGTCTAAATATCAAAATTGAAGTCACACACATATATAATAATAATAATAATAATAATAATAATAATAATAATAATAATAATAATAATAATAATTGTTTATCAACTTATTATTACATAATTGTTTATTTTAAACGACTTATGCTTTTCTACAAAAACACTTATCAACTTATTATAAGTCAGAAGGGTTTAACTTCTTCAAAAACTCTTTATTACCGGGTTGACACAGGTATAAATTGTTTATCCAAACACTAAAAAATGCTTAATGTCGGTGTCACACCGGAATAAGTCAATAAGTTGTTTTCATAAGCAATTCCAAACACCCTTAATTATAATTGTTTAGTTTTGGGCAAAATGCGCAAAATAGCAACATACTTTCACAAATTTCCTTATTATAGCATTTTACTTTCAGTTTTTCTTATTACAGCAATATACTTTCAAAATATTTTTTATTAGGGCATTGTACTTTAAAAAATTTACCCATTATAGCATTGGGTAACCTGTTACCTTTTGAACATGTTTTTCTTTGTTGACGTGGCAAATTTAAAATGACATGGAAACCATGTAGGATAACATGTTACACATGGACATCCTACTTGTCATTTAAAAAAAAATTAATGTAAAAAACAATTTTTGAAAATGAAAAACCTTCATCCCTCTCATTGTTTAGACCGTTCCTTCTCTTCCTCTTCTTGATGACTGTTCATTCACCCACAATATGCTCGTTGCAACCATCCCTCGATTTAGCCATTGACTTCTGTTAACTCGTCCATGAACTACAAACACCATTCTTTGGACCGGATCTCCTTCTCTGATAATCTGTGAGGCAWCAAGTACAAATGTTTTGTTAACTTAATTTTTCGAAACAACGTGCACCTGCATTGTTTATTTGTTAGTTGGGTTTGTGTGACGACATATATATATATATATATATATATGTCTATATATGTAGTGGTGTAATCTTAAGAAGAACCTGAAAGACATGAGATGTAATAGTCTGTCTATTATTTTATATATATATATATGTGTATATATATATATATGTGTATGTGAGATGGAAGTGTGTGTGTGGGGGAGTATTTTAATTAGAGAAAAGAAGGGAAGTCGGCTAGTGAGCCGTCCCTCACTTTCTCTTTGGTGGTGTATGTATAAATAGAATTTGGTGAAGAGAAAACACAACACAACACAGTTCCATATTTAGAAATTTCCTCTCAAAGGATATTTGAAGAATCTGCACAGGAAGAAGAAGAAAAAGGTTTCAACAGCTTTGATTCTCAAGCTTATMAAGGTGAGTGTATTTGAGCTTTGAATATGAATTGCTTCATACAAATTGAAAAGCATTTCAACTKATTATTATGTGTGTGGATGCATTTTTATGTAAACCGGCTAAGTTGTGTCCGGATTGAAATCCGGATACTTAAACCGGATGTGCTTTGTCCGGATATCTAACCGGACAAGAAGTGAACGGTTTGTCTTAAACCGGACAAGAGGTGAGCSGATAAARTGTAAACCGCTTAAAGAATCATGTGATGTCTTGASCGGATTGTTAAACCGGTCAAGAGTTGTACGGTGTGTTGACCGGTTTATATTAAACCGCTCAAGGGATAAATTGTGTATTGATCGGTTTAATCTAAACCGGATGACAAAGAGAATGAAGTGGTGTCCGGATTTGTAAACCGGACAAAAATGTTATATTTTTAAGTGTTTGATCGGATTACTAAACCGGACAAAGAATGTTTATTTTCAGGGTTTGACCGGACTTCAAATCCGGATAAAAAGAGATGTTTTTGGAAAGTATGTAACCGCGAGAGTGATATGAGCAGTGTAAACTGCG